>NC_030681.2:35648481-35948481 GCF_000004195.4 Xenopus tropicalis | reverse complement strand
TAGGATTTTTGCTCTTTCCATAATGAGGTGTACCTTGCCTTTAGGCTACTAAACAACATTTAAAAAATCAGTAGTATTGTTTTGTGATTTATGCTATAGTTAAGTTAATACTAATGGGCAGATTTATTGAAATTTGTATTTGTGTCATTTTTTATTTTTTTTCTACCACGACTAAACTTACTGTTTATGTCTCCACATTTATTAAAAAATATGATTATAAAAAGCATGAATGAAAAATAATGTAGAATGAACACAAAAACAACACAAATACCTCAAAATCTTCATTTACTTAAGAACTTTCCTGTGATTACAAGCATAAATACCCAGAAAATCTCCAAAACCTCGAATTAGGTCAATATTTTACAATTTACAAAGGACAGCTCCTATTTGTGGTGTGGAGTAATTATTTGGAATTATTTGGAGTAATTATTTGCATATACAAATTTTTGTGCGAAAGAGTTTGATTTGAAGAAAAAACAAATTTAATAAATCTGCCCCTAAGGACAAGGAATCTTTTTATTACAGAGAAAAAGCATAAAGAATATTTGTATGTATGTATATATAACTTTATTTATAAAGTGCCACAAGGGTACGCAGCGCTGTACAGTGTTACAGAATACAAAATTACACACAGGGAGGACAAGTGATATAATAAATAAATACAATAAATACATATATATATATATATATATATATATATAAGTGCCATGTGGTATGAGACACAGTAGGAAGGAGGTCCCTGCCCCGTAGAGCTTACAATCTGAGTGATTTTGTTTAAATAGAACACTATGGCCAAGGGCATTGCTGTATTTCTGAGATTTATGCATGCCAGGCTGCAGGATAATAGATTCCATACCTGTAGATTGTTGAAAAATCAAAATAGGAATTTGTTGTTTGGTTCTTTAAAAACCAGTTGGGAGAGGAGTTTGCATATTGGGTATTCCATGAAAATGTCAATTTTAGGAGGGGAACTGCATTTCTTTCCCAGGATTCCTTATGCTTTTCATACAAATGAGAAGAGGGTGTCCTTGCTTGAACTGTTTTTAATGTAGAAAGGCAGGTAGGGTAATATGATTGGTACAGCCGAACCATTTGGGGTGTGGTTTGTCAGGTGGACAATATAGTTCTTATAGACTTGAAATGACCAAATTGCCTTGGATCTTGGGTATGAATTTGAGAAAAAAATGTGAGCACAAAGAACTTTTTGCATTTATTTTCTCAATCACAATTTTGTTAAGGGATCTAACCAAACAGGCAAGTTTGCATTTTTTGTGGAAAAAACATCACACACTGGTGAGAATCCATTCATTTTCAATTAGGCTGAATAACATCCCATGCTGCGTCGCTTGTCCACCCATTGGCCATGTCTGCAAGAAGCAGTTTGATTTATAATAGGAATTTTACTTCTGTTCCTTTTTTTCTAGTAAACTGGTCAAATAAATTAAATTTAAGGTTGAGAATATTCCCAAAGGCTTCTATACAACTAGCCAGCTTTTACTTCCCAGTCTTTTTCTGGTGAATTCTTGAGTTTTTTTAGAAAATACTTTTTTTGTGGCTGTTTTTTCACTGCCTTTTGTACAACTTGAGAACAAAAACTCCAAATCTGCCCTTTGGTATTGAAATCTGATTTCCTTCTAAGAAGAGGTGAATAGCATACTAAAAGTTACGTGAACCACCAATTTGAGGACATTTGGCCACTCCATTTTCAAGTAGTGGAAGGGGAACTAGAGGTTTGTCATTCTTACCATTTCCAGTTTGTTATGATTGTGCTGTGTGTTTGTTACATGGGTACCAGTGGTACCAGCCAGGGCCAGTAAGGGCCTTTACTGAGAATACAGGCATGGACACAATAGAATGCAGTGAACCAGAACTTACTTTACTGAAGGTTTCTCAGATTGCAGGACAAGCAGACTGGAGTAAACCAACCAGGAAACTTGCTATAAGTTTCACCATTATGAGACTCATGCACTGCTCACAGTGTATCTCCCTTGAACCTCCAGGGGCCCTATCTCCATACAGTGCCCCTGTCTCCGTACAGTGCCCAAGCTTCACCCAGCTGTCTCTCTACAGCTCTTCTCCGAGGCTGCTAACATAATCCTACGCACTCACAATCCCTATCTAGTGTACAATCACCACTGGGACTCTACCCCAAAAACTGACTCCTTGTGGGAACCCAAACTGTCCTTACTAGCTAGCCTGTCTAGCTTATTCCTATATAAGCTAGTTTTACCTTCTACCTCTCAGTCTACCCTAGTAAGGCTTTGAGTAGCCACTTGGAAATTACTCACTATTGTGTGCTTGTCTGCTAATCTTATCAGGCCAAAGAGAGGAAGTGCACAGCTCATGCGCATCAGTCTAATATAGGCTTTCAGGTAGCTTTGGCGCCACCTGCTGACTGGCACTGCACATAACTTTACTGTATACATTGTAAAAGAATTGTTTTGTTTTATCCCTTTACATGTAGGTTACTTAATAGCATTACTTTTGCATAAAATACATTCAGTCAATATGTAATTTTGAATAGGACAAAGAATATGTTCTTAAGTGCCAATATGATTTTAGTACATTTTGATGGTTTACTTTGCTTTGTTGTCTGCACCTTAATTTTATATAGGCAAAATACAGAAATACAATTTTTTCTAGATTATATTTTATTGGTATTGTTGTATGCGTCCACGATAATGGCTTTGTTAATGTGTGTGGGATATTTTAGTCTCAGGTATTAAATTTTAAAGTTTCAGTTACAACTCTCTGTTACAACTTGTATCTTTTGGCCCCAACTAAGGCCTTATGTTGCTCACACATCTAAAACTGTGCATTGCTCCACATATTGCCCAAATGTGCCTGTATTTTGAGGGGTTTTAATGATTTAATCCCAGTCTGTAATACAATGTGTAGACTATAGACCAGGGATCCCCAACCTTTTATACCCATGAGCCACAGTCAAACGGAAAAAGTGTTGGGGAGCAACACAAGCAAGAAAACAGTTCCTGGGGCAGCAAATAAGAGCTATAATTTGCTATTTGGTAGCCTCTGTGTGGACTGACAGCTTATAGAAGGCTTTGTTTGGCTTTACAATTGGTTTTATGCCATCAACACTTGCCTCCAAGCCAGAAATTTAAAAATAAGCAACTGCTTTTAGGCCCCTGGGAGCAACATGCAAAGGGTTGGGGAGCAACATGTTGCTCACGAACCACTGGTTGGGGATCACTGCTATAGACAATAGGCCATAGAGCAGTGTTCAAGAGCCCTCCTACCAACACTTACAATTTGATTTGATTTGATTTGCTGACTCATTTAATGACTAATCTTAGTTTATTATTGGAACCCTCAAATTTCTCTAGTAAGTATCTTGCATTCTTAATCATTTCTTAAGCCAGTGCTGTCCAATTTATGAAATATAGTGTGCTAATTATTTCTTATATTGGATTAGATTAAAGGGAACTCTGGCTTCCAAATCAAATTTTTTTAAAAGCCCACACAACACAGAAAGCCCTAATATACTTATCACTGTAATCTGTTCCTTCAACAATTATGAATAAATACAAATTTTTATATGCTGAAATCCAGTTGCAAACGGTGCTTTTCTTTCTGCATCATTTGAAATCCTGGCAGGGGAGGAAGGACTGAAACATTGATGTTACAAATTGTAACAACTTTTCCATAGCTTACAGACAGTATGCAGGGACTACATAACCTACAATGCATTGCGTGTTACTTTTCTTATTAACATCACAGGCCCCCAGCTGCATAGTCCTGTCTTAAGCCATCTGATGAGTGCCCATACAATACTTTTAATGAACGCTGCTACTATATTTTATAAAATTATATGCACTGAGTCAGGAACATGGAAACTTTTTATAACCTGTTCTACTTGTCCTGCTTTGAAGAATTATATGTTCTTCAAAGCAGAACAAGATTAAAGCTAAATCAATGTGGCATGATACTTCAGTAACCTTAAATAATCTTTGGAGTGAATGTGTATTTTGAGAATCATGCACTTTATTTCAGAGGGATATGAGAATCCGACCCCATAGAACACAGCTTGCACTTGCTTGATGTTTTGTGAATAGGGGAGGAAAGGGTGGGGGTTAAACGTAAAATCAGGAGAAAGGGTCGAAGCTGATGTTTTGTGCACCCTGCAGAACTTGGCGGCATATTAACATGCGGAGTGCCAATCCCCTCTCAGAAACTTCTGTTTTTCAGGAGTGCTGATTTCTGAAGGATTGAAGACCCAGTAAATAACACTACAAGTCTGTGGGGAAATCCTTACCGCTCTTGAACTGCTGAGATGTTACCGCACAGTAGGAGAATGTAGAATCCAGTCACAGCTGTTTTGTACATACCTGAGCAAAGACTTTATATAGGCACAGAGCCTCTATAACAGTTTTAAATGTTGAACCTCTCCCCCCCACCCATCATTTTCAAATAGATCATATCCATCTTTCCAGATGTGCTATGCAAAGAATAATTATTTATCTGCAATGCTGAGTGCACAGTTAGTAAGTCTGCTGTCTTCCTGTGGGTGTTCTAACTGAACAAAAGCAGCAGAATATCCTACAGTCATCCCAAGCCATTTCCCTATGTGTTCTGAAATACATTTCCAATATCACTCCGTGAGAGGTTATTTTAGAAACTTTTAAACTAAGCATAGCTTGCTCTCATCTTTTCTTGCTTTTTTTTAACGTAATGCCGTAATCCGTATGCTCACTTCCAGATGTGCAATGTAAATGAAGAATCATTTCTACGTCTTCACCACTGGCAGCTTTTGAAACTGATGCCACATTTTAGAATGCTGTATTGGATACACGCAGTTTCTTTTCTTTTTATCCACTCCAGTTATTTTTATCTGACTGGTTTCTATCTTTCAACCAATTTCCCAAGTCTGTAAATATAACTGGAGTTACTTAGGTTCAGCTTATGTAGGGCTTCTCTGATTAAATAAACATGGCCATGATTTCGAAAAACAAAATGGTGCGTGATATAGAAATAAACTGCTCGCGTTTGTTCTTTACTGTGAACATGAAATAATTAAGGGTTCCTAATTAAATGCTTGGGTGGCTTTTAGCAGACATTAAAAGTCGTTAGCAAACACAGCTGAAAATTTAATTATGTGTCAGTCATTTTTTTTTATTACCAAACAATTTTTATTAGGGAAGCACAATAACATGAAAAAACGATATATCTTAGGAGAGATAAATGTGTATCTAGCTACATTTTGACATTACAAATAACTCATTTGATAGTGTATTGTTCCAGTTCATAAGCTTTCAATAAGCACCATATCATCTGTAGGACATTCAAACATTACAAAGTTTAAATTGTAATAGAGAACTGGCAACTCATTGAATTGGCAGCACTATCCCAAAGCTAGTCCAACTAGAAAAGATAGAAACTGTATGTGATTAGGATTTGAAAATTAGTAGTACAGGTATGGGACCTGTAATCACGGGATTTTCTGGATAAGGGAACTTTCTGTAATTTGGATCTCCATACCTTAATTTTATACACAAATATTTTAACATTGAATAAACCCAAATGGATTGCAAAATATTATCAAGCCACCCAATTATTAAATGGTAAAGATGGAGTAAGCAGAGATCTTACCCATTAAATTAGCAGCTACCCCATGGATACCATGTGTCTCTATGCCTGACAATCTAACCCAAAAAAAGGGACAACAGGGAATAACAAAAAGAAAACTCAATTAATCAAGGGACACAAACACAATACAGACACTAATTGAGTAAGACACTAAACACAGAAACTGTAAATTATAATGCGAAATGTACCGCCTACTTAAAGATATTAGTAGTAATGAGCAATTACTTTTTTCCCCAGGCATGGATTTGCAGCAACAGTCTCATGCCTTTGTAGGGTCATAACATTCTTATATTTTACAATAGGGGGTATATTGTTCAGTATATAATAAATACACGGTGCAAGCTGTCAGGCATCAGCTGTCAATCAAACATCTAGTAATATTACTAATGATATCTTACAGGAAGACCCCCTTATCCAGAAAACACAAGCCCCTATAATTCTAAATAGCAGGTCCCATACCTGTACAATCAATTATGAAAGAGGATATATTATCTCTACACGCTTCAAACAAACTATTTCTCAAGTGTGATGTTATAAATATTCAACACAAACCCCACCCATGCAATGTACAGGGACACTACTTAATGGTGCATTCAGACTACAGCCCAATTCATTCCTTATTGTTAAATACACAGCTGCCCATACAATACATGTAAATCAAAAGGACCTTTCTTTCTTTTTCTTCCTTCCTTCCTTCCTTCTCCTGTTTCTCTCTTTCTTTCCTCTGTTTCTAATATGCTATTAATTGTATGCAACTATTATTCACATATATTTATATAAACCATTTTTATGTAATGTACTTTTAAAAATAATTTTGGTTTCTGTTGTCATCACCTTTACATCACTGTCCATTGTTAAAGGCGATGTTGAACAGTGCATTTCTTTTTGGCCAGCACATCAATAAAAGCACATACCTATAAACCAAAAATATGTATGTAGCTATTTTTTTCCTTGCTGGGCTAGGTAATCTTTCAAATGTTTATTCAGAAGTTGGGTGAGTCACGTAAACTGCTGTATCCAAGATATTAATATTTATTTATGGTGCTATTACATGTGGCCTCAGACTGGTGCAATGAGATCCTGCTGCCTGACCAGGAGTTCTGCTCTTTTTCTTGCCACCTTTGAAAGTATCATTCTTACCTCAAACAGCCTGAACATGACCAGTGTTTGGATTCAGTTTTTCTTTCAGATATCTGTCAAGCTTTCGTCTCAGATGAAACACATCTATGCTTTTTAAATAAACTTATGCTATCCTTTTATCAAACATTTATTTTATGAAATCTGTAGCATTTATATGTTTAGTGTAACTCATAAGGGAAAAAGAATTTAAGCTCTACCCAATAAGGAATACAAACTGGATGTTAGTGTTGTGGAAATTCTGCCAGCATTTTAGAATATGGCACCATACTGACAGTAGCTTGAAGCACAAGCTCATTCACATGAAACTTACTATGTAGAGTAATAATAACTTTGCCCTTTCCTGCACTGTGTTACTGTTCTGCACAGAGCATGGGTTACGTTTTCAGAACCTTTAAAGGGGTGCTTCACTTAACTTTTAGTATGTTATTAAATTGCCTTTCATTTTTAATTTGTTATAACTTTTGAATTCCTTTTTTTTTTTCTTCTATTTCAAGTTCTCAAATAGAGGTCCCCATCAGCAAATAAACAACTGTTCTGTGAGGCTACAATGTTATTGTGCTGTTATTGCAGAACAAAAAGCTAAAGACCAATTGCAAATAGTCTTAGAATAGCACTCTCTACATCCCCAAACTTTCTTACTTGTGAGCCACAGTCAAATATAAAAAGACTTGGAGAGCAACACAAGCACCATAAAAGTTCATGGAGGTGCCAAATAAGAGCTAAGATTGGCTATTAGGCAGCCGCTATGCACACTATCAGCTTACAGGGGGCTTTATTTGGTAGGAAATCTTGTTTTTATTCAAACAAAACTTGCCCCCAAGTCAGGAATTCAAAAAGAACTCCCTGGTTTGGGGGCACTGAGAGCAACAGCCAAGGGGTTGGGGAGTAACATGTTGCCCCTGAGCCACTGGTTGGGGATCACTGCTCTACATCATACTAACCCCCATACTGTATGTAATAAAATACATTAAGTTTGCCCAGGAGCACTAACTCATAGCGACCAATAAGAGCTTTGCTTTTGAACAGGTGACCAGTAAATGCTTCCTGCTGAATGGTTGCTATGGGTTACTGCTCCTTGGCAAACTTAGTGCCTTTTATTACATAAACCCATAAGAGTTAATTTAAACATGAACAACCCATTTAACATTTGTGTAGACTTTGCAATGCTATATGTAAGGTGTGAATTCTCAAGATTGTGGTGCATTTAGCTCTTTTACACACTGGTGTTTGATGTTGCTCATAAAAAGTGAAATGTTTTTTAAATGTAAAAGCATTTTAGTGCCATACAAAGTATGAGGAACAGGAAAATCTCCTGATGCCAAAAACAAGTCCTTCAGTCTCTCACAGGACATAATGGATTTCACATGTCTGAGGTGGAGCAAAGGTTGTTGAAACTTTCATAGAAATTGCAAATCAAAAACAATGTCAAAGTTCTTTGTAAACAGAAACAGATAGCAAAATAAATGACCACAAAAAGTAATTTGAAAATGTGTTGGAAATTAAATATTTGTCGACATAGGAGTTTTGAGAGAGGTAAAAAAAAAATTCCAACTGCAACCAATTCTCCAGTTTCTGTGGTTTATAAATAGGACACTTGGTTATTTGGGGTGCTAGCAGTATCTTTTTCATTTAGGCCCCTGGCTCAGTTTAAGTCCAACGTCATTTGTTATTTACACATTTGAGGATCTTCTTTACAGAAAATAATGTGTGTCGCTAGCCTAAATATATACCTTGCATTTAGAAGGGATACAATTTTGCAATATACCTATAGTCTCCATTCACTTCAGTATCATCCCTCACCAGTTATACTACAGGCCTCACTCAACAGATAATGAGGAAGCTAACGCACACCCATAAACAGTGGTTCCATAATACCATTTCATTATTTTGAACACAACATTTCCTTCCATTCTGAGGTCTACATACCTACACAGTCTCAGTTATGGTATGGAAAGTCTCAGTTATGAAGAAAGACTGGCCAAGTTGGGTCTGTTTACACTGGAGAAGAGGCGCTTAAGAGGTGACATGATAACTATGTATAAATATATAAGGGGATCATATAATAACCTTTCTAATGTTTTATTTACCAGGAGGTCCTTCCAACGGACACGAGGGCACCCACTCCGTTTAGAAGAAAGGAGGTTCCATTTAAATATTCGGAAAGGTTTTTTTTACTGTGAGAGCTGTGAAATTGTGGAATTCCCTCCCCGAATCAGTTGTACTGGCTGATACATTATATAGCTCTAGGAGGGGGCTGGATGGCTTCTTAGCAAGTGAGGGAATACAGGGGTAGGGGAGATAGCTCTCAGTACAAGTGAGGGAATACAGGGGTAGGGGGGATAGCTCTCAGTACAAGTGAGGGAATACAGGGGTAGGGGAGATAGCTCTCAGTACAAGTGAGGGAATACAGGGGTATGGGAGATAGCTCTCAGTACAAGTGAGGGAATACAGGGGTAGGGGAGATAGCTCTCAGTACAAGTGAGGGAATACAGGGTTATGGGAGATAGCTCTCAGTACAAGTGAGGGAATACAGGGTTATAGGAGATAGCTCTCAGTACAAGTGAGGGAATACAGGGGTAGGGGAGATAGCTCTCAGTACAAGTGAGGGAATACAGGGGTAGGGGAGATAGCTCTCAGTACAAGTGAGGGAATACAGGGGTAGGGGAGATAGCTCTCAGTACAAGTGAGGGAATACAGGGGTATGGGGGATAGCTCTCAGTACAAGTGAGGGAATACAGGGGTAGGGGAGATAGCTCTCAGTACAAGTGAGGGAATACAGGGGTATGGAAGATAGCTCTCAGTACAAGTGAGGGAATACAGGGGTATGGGAGATAGCTCTCAGTACAAGTGAGGGAATACAGGGTTATAGGAGATAGCTCTCAGTACAAGTGAGGGAATACAGGGGTAGGGGAGATAGCTCTCAGTACAAGTGAGGGAATACAGGGGTAGGGGAGATAGCTCTCAGTACAAGTGAGGGAATACAGGGGTATGGGAGATAGCTCTCAGTACAAGTGAGGGAATACAGGGTTATAGGAGATAGCTCTCAGTACAAGTGAGGGAATACAGGGGTAGGGGAGATAGCTCTCAGTACAAGTGAGGGAATACAGGGGTAGGGGAGATAGCTCTCAGTACAAGTGAGGGAATACAGGGGTAGGGGAGATAGCTCTCAGTACAAGTGAGGGAATACAGGGGTATGGGAGATAGCTCTCAGTACAAGTGAGGGAATACAGGGGTATGGGAGATAGCTCTCAGTACAAGTGAGGGAATACAGGGGTATGGGAGATAGCTCTCAGTACAAGTGAGGGAATACAGGGGTATGGGAGATAGCTCTCAGTACAAGTGAGGGAATACAGGGGTAGGGGAGATAGCTCTCAGTACAAGTGAGGGAATACAGGGGTATGGGAGATAGCTCTCAGTACAAGTGAGGGAATACAGGGTTATGGGAGATAGCTCTCAGTACAAGTGAGGGAATACAGGGTTATGGGAGATAGCTCTCAGTACAAGTGAGGGAATACAGGGTTATGGGAGATAGCTCTCAGTACAAGTGAGGGAATACAGGGGTAGGGGAGATAGCTCTCAGTACAAGTGAGGGAATACAGGGGTAGGGGAGATAGCTCTCAGTACAAGTGAGGGAATACAGGGGTAGGGGAGATAGCTCTCAGTACAAGTGAGGGAATACAGGGGTAGGGGAGATAGCTCTCAGTACAAGTGAGGGAATACAGGGGTAGGGGAGATAGCTCTCAGTACAAGTGAGGGAATACAGGGTTATAGGAGATAGCTCTCAGTACAAGTGAGGGAATACAGGGGTAGGGGAGATAGCTCTCAGTACAAGTGAGGGAATACAGGGGTAGGGGAGATAGCTCTCAGTACAAGTGAGGGAATACAGGGGTAGGGGAGATAGCTCTCAGTACAAGTGAGGGAATACAGGGGTAGGGGAGATAGCTCTCAGTACAAGTGAGGGAATACAGGGGTAGGGGAGATAGCTCTCAGTACAAGTGAGGGAATACAGGGTTATAGGAGATAGCTCTCAGTACAAGTGAGGGAATACAGGGGTAGGGGAGATAGCTCTCAGTACAAGTGAGGGAATACAGGGGTAGGGGAGATAGCTCTCAGTACAAGTGAGGGAATACAGGGTTATGGGAGATAGCTCTCAGTACAAGTGAGGGAATACAGGGGTATGGGAGATAGCTCTCAGTACAAGTGAGGGAATACAGGGGTATGGGAGATAGCTCTCAGTACAAGTGAGGGAATACAGGGGTATGGGAGATAGCTCTCAGTACAAGTGAGGGAATACAGGGTTATAGGAGATAGCTCTCAGTACAAGTGAGGGAATACAGGGTTATGGGAGATAGCTCTCAGTACAAGTGAGGGAATACAGGGTTATAGGAGATAGCTCTCAGTACAAGTGAGGGAATACAGGGGTAGGGGAGACAGCTCTCAGTACAAGTGAGGGAATACAGGGGTAGGGGAGACAGCTCTCAGTACAAGTGAGGGAATACAGGGATAGGGGAGATAGCTCTCAGTACAAGCGAGGGAATACAGGGGTAGGGGAGATAGCTCTCAGTACAAGTGAGGGAATACAGGGGTAGGGGAGATAGCTCTCAGTACAAGTGAGGGAATACAGGGTTATGGGAGATAGCTCTCAGTACAAGTGAGGGAATACAGGGGTATGGGAGATAGCTCTCAGTACAAGTGAGGGAATACAGGGGTATGGGAGATAGCTCTCAGTACAAGTGAGGGAATACAGGGGTATGGGAGATAGCTCTCAGTACAAGTGAGGGAATACAGGGTTATAGGAGATAGCTCTCAGTACAAGTGAGGGAATACAGGGTTATGGGAGATAGCTCTCAGTACAAGTGAGGGAATACAGGGTTATAGGAGATAGCTCTCAGTACAAGTGAGGGAATACAGGGGTAGGGGAGATAGCTCTCAGTACAAGTGAGGGAATACAGGGGTAGGGGAGACAGCTCTCAGTACAAGTGAGGGAATACAGGGATAGGGGAGATAGCTCTCAGTACAAGCGAGGGAATACAGGGGTATGGGGGATAGCTCTTAGTACAAGTTGATCCAGGGACTGGTCCGATTGCCATCTTGGAGTCAGGAAGGAATTTTTTCCCCTCTGCGGCAAATTAGAGAGGCTTCAGATGGGGTTTTTTTTTTCTTCCTCTGGATCAACTAGTAGTTAGGCAGGTTATATATAGGCATTATGGTTGAACGTGATGGATGTATGTCTTTTTTCAACCCAACTTACTATGTTACTATGTTCAACAGTTCCTGACATGAGGTTTCCTATCGGATTCCTATCAATTCAATCTTTGCCAGAAATTTGTGAAAAGTAAATCAAAGTGGCCTATCAAGCTGATTGATTTGCTGGGTCATTACTATATTTATCTACTGTATGTTTATTATTGTCCTTGCCTTTAGGAATTGGTTCTAGTGATGAGCGCATTTGTTCCATTTCACTTTGATGAAAAAATATCAAAACTGAAAAAGAAACAAAGCGGTGGAAAATTCACAAAATGCGACTTTTTTGAGGTGCCCACTTTCACGCAACGGCACTTATTTTGACGTAACCATGCCCAATTTGACGCGGTGTGACTTTTTTTTGACGCTACAACAAATTTTATATAGCGAAATTTTGCGGCCCTTTTGCAAAAAATTTGTCAATAGAAAATGTGCACTTTTGCTGTGAATCCATGCCTGCTGGAAAAATTCACTCATCACTAATTGGTTCATCTCAAAACCAGGGGCCTTAGATCTGAAATCCCATAGAAGGCGAATCAGTGTGTTCAACCATTATCAACAATCATCAAATGCACTTTCCTGGGTGATCAACGCAATTGATCTATACCAAGAATTAATACATCATAGTATTTGCTGTCATTTCTACATAACTGTATTGTACTTTCACATTAATTAACTGGTAATATCAGGTTTAGCCCAGGTACATTGGAATGGTAAAAACATTGTTCATGGGAGAAGTGTTTTTAGATTTCTATAATTCATACTGGTCCTTTAAAATTGGTCTTGTTAGATGTTTGAAGCCCTTTCTGGTAAAGGAAGGCTAATGCAGTGCATACCATCTTTTCTTTGAAAATTGCAAATGCTATATTAAAAAGACAATATGTCAACAGCTTTCTCTATCTGCCTCAAATAATAAAAGCCCAGATTCTAGAGCTTTAACTTGAAAATGCTAGTAACCGCATCTCTGTTTGGGTAAGACAGTCCAAAAAAAGCTGTCAAAGATGATGTGTTAACAGAAAATGAGCACAGACCCAGGGCAAATGGGGGGAAACAATTGTTTCATTTCACAAATTAAAGGAAGATTTTTGCTCTGGGCAGTATAGATTATTCCGTAGCTTACAACTGTTCTGCATTAGTTTAAGCTTTTTTTTTTAACCATCCAATTTTCTTCTGCTCTGGACTGAACTGCTCACATTGTACGTGGCACAAATGAAATTGAGAGACTGGAAATTATTACAACGTATGATACATTTTATTTCCAATGAATTTTATGTGTATTCTTATAAACATAGAAACGAGTCCATATTTTTATTTTTGTTCATATTTTGATGGATTGGATTTTTATACTCTAAAGAATAAAAAAAACCTGCTAATACATTTTAAACAAATTTTGGGTACAATAGGTCACAAAGTATACATATACTAAAAATTAATCTCCAGTACATGTATGGGATTTGTTATCTGGAAACCCATTATCCAGAATGCTCTGAATAACAGGAAGGCCATCTCCCTTAGACTCCATGTTAAGCAAATCATTTTTTAAATATTTCCTTTTTCTCTGTAATATTATAACAGAACCTTGTAGTTGATCCCAACTAAGATATAATTAATACTTATTAGAGACAAAACAATCAAATTGGGTTTATTTAATGTTTAACTTATTTTTAGTACACTAAAAGTATGGAGATCTAAATTACAGAAAGACCTCTTTTCCAGAAAACCCCAGGTTGCAAGTATTGTGGATAACAGGTCCAATACCTGTATATGTATTTGCAACAGGTGGAAATGGTAGCCAAGGTGAATTTACCTCTCACTTTGACCAGTAGCTGGTCAGACATTGATGAAGGCTCTCTGAGTATTTATACTGAGACCAACAACAACAGACATACCAAAAAGATAATTACTAGGAACCTTCACAGTTGCCATAGTTATAGCTTATTCAGCTGATAGATAAAAAGCATTGGTTATTCTTGGAAGGTGAGCTATTGGAGCAGAGCAATTTGTAAAAATTGGTATGGCAGATCTCTGCCCCGGGGCAAGCGTATTTGCTGGGCTCTTTGAGGCCAGACCTAAGTACTAGGAGGAAGCAGCTTAAATGCAGGCAAAGGTCAGGCCTGGGGTGGTCAGCATGATTCACTGAGACACAGGTTGATGCAGGTGGTTGGCAAGATGAAGTCTTATGTAAGAGGCTCATGTCAAAGCAGGTAAAAAAAAAAAACAAGGCAAAGTTTGTGGCCAAAAAGAATATTCAAGAAGCCGCAAGAAGGTTGGTATGAGGCAGTATAGAAATTAAAAAACATCCTTGAACTCAGCAAGTAGAGACCTATTAGGAGACCTATTACATTAGGCCACCAAATGTAAACAGTACTGACTCTTAAATATTGCAACTCAATGTTTAAGCAATGAGCCATAGGTAGTAAAACGCAATCAGGCCTGTTATTAAGATCTATTTTTGGCACAAGGATGATTGGTCCGTCTTTGGTCTGTCTGTTGATGATGCCATTTAATAACCCATATTAAACTGGTTATCTTAAACTAAGCATGAACCACAACCATTTAAAATAGTTTTCTCCTACTACCCCTTGCTGCAGCTTGTTTTGTCTAAAGAAAAGTGGTACCATAAAATCCTGAGCAAGTTCCATGAAGTCAGGTACTAAAAATGTCATCTTTGGGCAAACAACTAACCAAGCCGAACCAGCATGAAATAGGACTTGTTATGAGAGCAGAGGTGTCTACCATTTCCCCATAACAATACTTCTAAAAACACTGCACTGCAGTGCCCAACTTTCAGTGAACAGTTTTGAATTAATGTTGCAATATGTTTATAACCTATACAGCCTGTCTGTATGTGCAAATGTATCACTACATGGCACATAGTCTTGCCCTTTGTGCGAAGAATTGGATCTATAACATAGCAGGAGGCATGAAATGATGCACTGTCTAGACTGGAACCAGTAATGGAATTGAAACCCATTTTGGCATTTTGGGTCATTCTACTAGCGTACTCGCCTCTCTACAGTTTTTGCCAAAACAAGAGCTAAAATATAAAGGTTTACATGGGAGTCTTTGTTTCTCTTTCTTTTAAGTATAAAGATTCAAGACAAAGTATTCCCAGTCCAGTTATTCTACCAGAGAGTTAAGGTGGCCACACACGTGGCGATCTGCGATCTTTCGTGCGACCATCAGTCGCACGAAAGATCGTCAGACCTGCCACCAACCTTCTATGGCGCCCGATCAAAATCTTTTGACCTGGCTGATCGGCGAGTCGACCGATATCAGCAGCCTCCTGCGATACCAGTCGACTCGCCGACTTGCAATACACGCACCGAATATCGTACGAAACTAGGTTTCGTACGATATTATCGGTGCGTGTATGGGCAGCTTTAGAGTATTATCCGAGTGCGCTTCTCTATTCTTATTAACATAGCAGGAGATATAATCTGATGTGCCATTCTATACTGTAACCAGTAATGAGGGGAGGTAGCTGTTTCTTTTTTTTTTTTTTTGTATAAAGATATGGGACACAAAATTAGGGTATTACTTCATACCCTAATGCAGGGATGGGCCAACCTTTTCTATACGTGAGCCACATGCAGAAGTAGAAAGTTGGTTAGCCACATAAGCATGCAAAAGTTTCCTTGAGGTTGCCAAATATGGGCTGTGATTGGCTATTTGGTATCCCCATGGGGACTGCTGGCCTGCAGGAGGCTCTGCTTGGAGTAAAACTGTGTCTCTGTGCTTTCAAGACTTGCCTCCAAGCCAGAAATTAAAAATGGGCACCTACTTTGAGGCCACTGGGAGCAACATCAAATAAGGGGATAGGCAACATGTTGCTCACGAGTCATTAGTTGGGGATCACTGCCCTAATAAATGCCTTTTATCCCAGCAAGAGAACAACACATAACAAATAGAAATAAAAAGTATATACTGTAAGCTTTGTATATCATTGTTCTCCATGTGTCAGGCCTGCAAGTATAGTTGAAAAGTTCATAGGCATATAACTGTAGGCAATAACCCAGAAACAACAAGTGGGAATTCTGGTTCAAAATCAGTAGGGAAACATAATGAATACCAATGAATATTACATTTTAGCATCAGTACAATGCATAAAATAAGAGATTTGAGCATGAGTAAAATAATTAAAGTCAGTCAGGCCCTTATAGAAAAACCCTAATGCCTTATATTTTCCCTTTGTGGGGCAGCTCTAAAAGCACACGTAACACATAGTAGACATACAGTATGTTAACAGGAATTTTAGGCTAGGTTGAATATCAGTCATTCAGTTAATGCATGCCTTTCCATACAGCCTTAATTATTTCTTCAGAAGTGAGCTCTAATAGCTCATTCATGAGCCTTGTACATGCATCATTTTGGAAAGCCATAACTAAAGGATATACTTATTTTGCCAAAGATTAAGGAGGGTCACCCTACTGCTACTACATATAAGACAACAGCTTTAGTGACTATGATTGTAATAGAAGTCAAGGGTGTAGTAACCTGCTTGTGTAGACATTTTGTTTTTTGCCTTTGCTTGATGATGATATTCCTATTCCTGTTTTGTGCTTCATGTTAAGCTGAGAGCAAGCATGGAGCAGGCCAGATCTACCTGCCATGTTCTAATAAATATACCAAAAGTTCCAGTGTGCATCTGACTACTTCACCTGAACTAACACAGCAGAAGTATTAACCCACTGCTAGCCAGCAGTTTATTACAAAGGGGATAAATATAAATCAGTCCGATGGGCTCTTTATCCAAACTACACTTCTATTACACTCTCATATAAGTAATGAGAATACTATTTATACCCTTACATCCCCCCTTGGTTATAGCAGAACATGACTTCCATTCGACAGGTATCATTTGTAATATCTAATAATTAATTTGGAGTGCATACATTATCCCGGATAAAAGGAGGTATGATTTTTGGGGTTGAACTGCTTATGTTTTGTGACAAAGTATATTATTGTATATTTATCCTTTATCCAGTGCCAACGTATAATAACCTTTTTAAAGGTTAAAAAGATGATCAAACTATTTTCTATGTAAGATGCTAAATTTGTTTAAGATGATATACAGTTATGGGACCTGTTATCCAGAATGCTTGGGATCTGGGCTTTTCCAGATAAGGGATCTTTTCATAATTTGGGTCTCAATGCCTTAAGTCTACTAAAAAAATCATTTAAACATTAATTAAACCCACTAGGGTTGATTTGCCAATAAGGATTAATTATGGCTTAGTTGCCATCATGTTCAAGGTACTGTTTTATTAATACAGAGTAAAAGGAAATAATATGTAAAAATTTGAATTATTTGCTCATAATGGAGGCACAATTTTGGATAATGGGTTTCCAGATAGTGGGTCCCATCCTTGTACAAGAATCTTCTGAATCATAAACATCCAAAATAATACAAATCCCTTTTAAAAACCAGGGACATTTCTAGAAAATGTTGCTAAAAGGGCTGCACTGATTGATAAATTTTAACTAGAATGGGCCATCAGCGAGTGTAAACCATAAAAGCTGGGGTCAAATATTTTCTTTTATTTATTAATATTTAGGGGCTATGTAGCAATTGGGTAGTGATCTCCCCTTCCACTAACCCACAGTAGCCAATCAGCAGTTTTTGTGGTTTAGTACAGAATAAATAATGGAAGTAAAAAATGTTATTAGTTGCTAAACTCTGTGATTAGATGAACAGAACGGGATAATTGTTGTACTGTTGGGACAGGAACGGGAAACTGATGCTTTCCATTTCACATTTGCATCAAATTATTAGGCAGGCCAAACAACGCGGAGTGTTGAAATATTATTTGTGTATTACAACCTCAAAAGTCATTAAACATAATTGATATTATCCGCTGGGTACAATAAACTGTGTGTTTTGTTTTGTGTCTTCAGCCAAGGCAATTTTCCAACACAGTTTCACTATTTCCAGTTTGGTAATGAATTTTCTCTTGTCAGAATCTGGAAAGATAGGGATTTATTTCATCAATATTGTGTTAGCGGCTTTGTTGCTTCTAACTCAACAGTAACATTTTCAGACCACACATAAACTTTTGCATAAAGGTGAGAAGTCTGGCCATCTGGCTCAAACGTTGCTTTTTTTTAACAATAAATATGTTCATTTTGGTTCTTTTGTTTTATTGTTGCGATGGATACATTTGATTAATTGTTTTTTGCTTCTTGAGTGCAACATTTAGAAGTGCACATGTGACAGTTTCCCTTAGAACAGGAAGCTACATTTATAGCAACGTTGTTTCCCCAAAATTACTGTCATTTAGGAGGCGTGCACAAAGAATTTCTAAAAGCTGTTAAATTAATTTTCTTTTCATGGGGTTAGTAGCTTGCATTCACCATACTAACTTAGCCACACAATAACTAGACAGAGACAATGAGTGAGGTGGTGTAAGGCCGCAGCTTGTTTTATTAAATCAACGTACAACTTAAAGTTCATTAAATCATAACTTGTACACTTTTTTATATGACTGACCAGCCTCTGCTTACCTCAGCAGGCTGTCTTCCGAAATAATGAAATATATAACACTGCCATAAACCCGGCCAGCATGTTTGAATAACCTTTTAAACATATTTTCCTCCACGCCAAGCCCCCTAAAAAGAATATAAACTTTTAGTGGGGCTTGGCCACCTCCCATCTCAATAAGGCTCTGTCAACTGCTGTTTGTAAGCCTATATTTAATATATCTAGGCCAATGTCGGATAAATGAACTCCATCCGCACGATACAGGCCAACACCACCTCCTTCAAGATCTACATGTCTATAACTCAACATATTTAAAGTTTTTGTAAATTTTGCAACAGCGAAATTAACTTTTTTCCTACATTTCTCTAAGTATCTCAGGCCCCAATTGGATGTCCATATCCATCTGGATACAACCTCTGACCAGATGAACACGACTTCAGGCCAGCTTACATGCAAGTAAGATAAATCTCTCCTAATCGTTCTAATAATATTAATTGAACTACCTCTCCCAATGTCGTTTCCCCCAACATGAAATAATACAATATCAGGCATACCCCATTCCCACTGCATTTGTGCTAAAACTTCCATAACCTGACACCAAACCATGCCACGAACTCCTTTCCAGATAATTTTGACTGAAGCTTTATCGAATTCTAAATTGGTTCCATATGGTCTCACCCTGGCTCTCTTCTCTGACCAAGCGATATATGAGTCTCCTATGATCCATACGTTCCTCACCACTGGATCTATGCAAAAATAAATTAATTAGGACAAGAACTGACAAATGAAGGCCTAATATAAGAACGAAACCTGTGGGACTGCCAACGACCCAGTTTCTTTATACGCTCCTCACTGAAACCCAGCAAAGAAGCCTGTGTGGCCGCCCCAATCCTAAAAGAATGTGAAGTGAAATTGGAATCCTGTATACCAATCACTTTGCAACATTTCAAAAACACTTTGTTAAATTGAAACTTAGAAACAGGGGTACCATCCCTGTGAATAAAGAACTGGGAGTTTAAATTGGGCCGTACCCCCGTGAATCTTAGGAAATTCGCAACGGGACATAATAAATTGTTTTGAATAGGACCCAACCAAATGCACTTCCCAAGGCCCAACTGGTCAGTCTTGGATTTTTTTAAGATAATTTTTAGCCTGCGCTGGCATAAAGAAACATCATGCACATGAAGCCCATTAACCGCTGTTTTTGTAGAAGCTACCACTTCACCAATCCTGAAGGCCCCAAAATATGTAATGGAAAACAATGAACGGAATAACTTTGTTTCATATATGTCAAAACAAATTGACTCCAAGCCATGCATAAGCTTTTCAAGCAGGCTAAGGGTTATAGGTTTTCTTAAATCCATTACCGGTTTCTTTTTAGCCAATCCCTTTAACATTTGCTTAATCAAGTGGGCCTTAGTGATATCCGCCTGACGATTTAACTTAAGAAAGAATGCAATACCCATTAGCTTTTTCTTAATATTAGCTACTGTAGTCTTTCCTTTATGCGCTTCCAACACAAATTGCGCCAAAGTTTCCACCTGCTCACTATCTACAGGGTGAGCTGCCAGGAATTCAATCCAATCCCTCCATGCGGCACAATAAGCTGCCCATGTTTTTTTAGAGACAGATTCACAAACTAATTCCATCACTCCATCCAGACGATGTCCCATATGTGTTGTGGGCAAGTAGTATACATGGGGTCTGCTTGATCCTGCAGTTCCCGGAACACATCTATCTGGAAACGTGAGAGAGCATCCGCAGTTCTGTTAGCATAACCGGGGAGGTGTTTAGCTTTAAACCAAATATTTAATTTAAGTGTTTTTAAAATAAAATGACGCAAAAGTCTCCAAACAGGGGGGGAACTGGTAGTAAGATTATTGATTACATGAACTACCCCTTCATTATCACAATTAAGTATAATTCTTTTGTTTGCTAAACTATTTCCCCATAGCTCCAACGCCACAATTATGGGGAACATCTCCAAAAATACCAAATTTTTTAACAGGCCAAAATCCTTCCACTGCTCAGGCCACTTGCCAATACTCCAATGGCCTTGTAAAAATGCCCCATAACCGCAAGAAGCTGCGGCGTCAGTAAATAGGTTAAGGGAATCATTATCCGAAAATTCAGATTGCCATACTGATTTCCCATTGTATGAACATAAGAATTCGTCCCAAATGGCCAAATCCTCTTTCAATGCCTTTGGGATTCTAATGTGCCAATTGGGATTTTTTACCCCGGTAGTTAAAGCCGCCAGCCTTCTACTAAAAACCCTCCCAGCTGGGATTACTTTTGTTGCAAAGTTCAAATGGCCAAGTAAAGATTGGAGCTGCTTCAGTTTAATTTTGTTACACTGCAAGCCAGCACGCACAAGCTCTTTCAGTTTATGTAATTTTTCTTGGGGAAGCCTAAATTCCATTTTTATTGTATCTATTTCAATACCCAAAAATTGAATAACCCTACAAGGGGGGACTGTCTTCTCCTTTGCTAGCGGAATACCAAACTTGCTGCAAATCCAAATGAAATGCTCAAGATTGGATGCACATAACTTAGAATTAAATGGACCTAAGAATAAAAAATCATCTAAGTAATGTAATACTAATTTAGAACCGGATTCCACCTTAACTACCCATTCTAAAAACGTAGAAAAAAGTTCAAAATAAAAGCAAGAAAGGGAACAACCCATTGGAAGACATTTGTCAAAATAATAATGCCCGTCAAAATGAAAACCAAATAATTTAAAACAACCCGGATGTATGGGTAATAATCTAAAAGCTGACTGAATGTCACTTTTTGCTAACCAAGCACCTCTACCACACTGATTCAACATAGATAAAGCACGGTCAAAAGACGCATACTTCACCGAACAAATCTCAGGGTCAATCCCATCATTTATGGACTCGCCACGAGGATATGAAAGGTGATGAATCAATCTGAATTGGCCTAACTCTTTTTTAGGGACTAAACCTAACGGAGAAATCCTGAATCCTTCAAAGGGAATGTTTTGAAATGGGCCTTCAACCCTCCCTAACAAAATTTCCTTATGTATTTTTTCCCTTACTGTATCAGGGGCTGCCAAAACAGACTTCAAATTAGCAAAAACTGGTTGGGACTCAAGGCTATCAAAATGGGGAATCCAAAACCCTTCACTAAAACCAAACCTAATTAGTGCCGCTTTCTCCTGATTTGGGTAAAGTTTTAAATAGGGCTCCATGCTTGCCACCTTCACTGGGGTGTTCGCCCTTTGCCATTTGCTCTTTTCCTGCTCCTCTGGCTGAATTGTTGGCCATAAACTTTTTAAGGCAACGAAAAGCAGGGTGGTTGCCTCCGCAACCCGAACACTCATGTTTATACCGGCAATTGGCCTGCCATTTACAGACCGATTCATTAAATGCCCAGCAAGCATTAGGCTTAGCGCCCGGTTGCTTTGGAGTAGCAACTGGGCTGGGGTTCTGAACTCTATAGGACATCATTCCTAACCATAAATCAATGTCCTTAGAACCCCATTCCAAATCACCATGTACCGCCATTTTTTGCCTGAACCGTTCCTCATAGATAAACCACCCAATTCCACCAAAACTTTTATAAGCCTCAAGAACTATGTCTATGTGCTTGAACAACTGTGGCGCTAAGTGAGGCTGTTTAGAAGATAATAAATTTGCAAAAATGCAGAAAGCCTGAAGCCAGTTTGAAAAGGTCCTGGCTAATGGCCTTCTCCTTTCTTCCTCAGAGTCCCCTTTGTTTTTAATGAACCCTTTTGCAGCTGGCAACAAAGATAAAATATCAATATAATCACCTCTATAAATTTTTTCCTTCACCGCTAAAGGTAAGTGTAAACCCAACAAAGTGCCTTTACATGTAATGATATCTCTGTGACACGATTCAGGAATCCCTGTCCCCAACCGTGACTTAGAGGTATCAGCTGAAGAAGTTAACATAGCCTGCACCAAGTTCTGCACATAACTTTCAAAATCCTTATGAGTGTCAGCTGTGACAGTGTTAGAAAGAAGTGAAGTAGTTAATACATTACCATCCCTTCTGTGACTTGTTTCCCCAGCTGTTGAAGTGCTAGGACCTGCTTCCACAGAATCCGCATGGGAAGCACCAACTGAAGCAGGAGGAGACATTGCTGGCCATTGGTAAGTATTACCTGTTGCACAGCTTGCAGAAGCCACTCTCCTTTTCTTTGCCTTTTTCACTGCTGCTGTAGCTTTAATTGCACTGACAGACCTGGTAACAGCTGCTCTTCTCTTCCCCCTTCCCCTGCCAGTTGCTGGAACAGCCGCCTCCTCTGAAGGCATGTCAGACGTTGGAGCCACCAAATGAGATAACTCCCTCAACTCCTCTTGACCAGCCTCCTTCTGCAGCCATTCCCGTACCTCCTGAAAAGAAAGTCGCCGCCCAGTCGCCATGTTGAGACGCCCCTCTGCTTCACACTCCAAACGCAGCCCACCGTTCCTGCACAGCTCGCCCTGGTGAAGCGGTAAGCCCGCGGAAACCACCCTTTTAACCCCTTGCGCCCCGCGCTCCCTCCAATGAGCGCGCTCACCCCACCCGTGGCGCCACCTTGCCGCACCAATAGCTGGTGCCCCCCTGCTCGCACTAACCCCATGCGATCGCAGGGGGCATGCCCTCCCTGCTCCCTCCTAACTTGTTAAAAATTATATTTGCACATAACAGTAAGTGATTAATTATGTGTGCACATACATTGTCTGTGTGCTTCAGATTTCACATTTAAAGGACAATGAAAGGTTAATATAAATTAAAAGTAAGTCTAAAGGCATTCTTTTTAAGTACTTACTGCATATCAATTCCCAGATCCCTGCTTGCTTCTCTGAGATATGGTGCTGGCAGCCTACAGCAGTGTGAAGCCTACAGTGACATCACTGAAATCTCTCTCCCCTTCCTGTAGGTGCCAGCGGCAGCCTTCCTATTCTCTGAGCATGTGTGTAACTTGATCCTGTCTCCTGTTCTGAGCTACACATGCCCACCAGCCAATCAGAAGCGGATCTGGCAGAGGGGAGGGGGAGGAGGGAATGAAACACATGTGCAGTATGAAGCAAGGAGGGAAAGGAAGGGAGAATACCTTTTTAGAGATGGCTGCCTGTTCTAGAAAATGTGAAGTAAGTGTGACTGAGTAAATATTTGATTAGGTGAGCCAAAAGTGTGGCGTTTTTACTAAACAATAGGAGGACTATGGGGCAGTATGCTTTTTAAATTTTGACTTGCATTCTCCTTTAACTAGTGGTGAGCAAGCCAGGCATGGATTTGCAGCGAATTTCCGCATTTCGCCATTGGCAAACTTTTGTGAAAATTTGCAGCAGAAAAATTTGCTGTGTGTCAAAAAAAGTTGCGTCAAATTGGTCGTCGCGGTTGCTGCAAAATAGGTGCAGACACAACAAAAAAAAGACATGAATGACAAAGATGAGAGAATCTGTCCCAGAAAATTTGTGAGACAGGAAAATTTGCAAAACTGCGAAAAAGATGCGTGACAAGCCTGTTTCACGGATTTTCCACCATTTCACAATTTTTCCTGTCATTTTGCAAATTTTCCACCAAAGAAAAATGGGACAGAAATTTATCAACAGGCATCGATTCTCAGCGAAATTTCACATTTCCCCATTGGTGGAAATGCATTGTTCTAGAAATCATAATTGGTCAGTATAATGTCCCAAGCTATTAATGGAAAGTACAGCAAAATCAGCAATCCTATTTAAAGGACAATGAAAGGTTAATATAAATTAAAAGTAAGTCTAAAGGCATTCTTTTTAAGTACTTACTGCATATCTAAATTCCCAGATCCCTGCTTGCTTCTCTGAGATATGGTGCTGGCAGCCTACAGCAGTGTGAAGCCTACAGTGACATCACTGAAATCTCTCCCCCCTTCCTGTAGGTGCCAGCGGCAGCCTTCCTATTCTCTGAGCATGTGTGTAACTTGATCCTGTCTCCTGTTCTGAGCTACACATGCCCACCAGCCAATCAGAAGCGGATCTGGCAGAGGGGAGGGGGGGAGGGAATGAAACACATGTGCAGTATGAAGCAAGGAGGGAAAGGAAGGGAGAATACCTTTTTAGAGATGGCTGCCTGTTCTAGAAAGTGTGAAGTAAGTGTAACTGAGTAAATATTTGATTAGGTGAGCCAAAAGTGTGGCATTTAACAATAGGAGGACTATTGGGCAGTATGCTTTTTAAATTTTGACTTGCATTCTCCTTTAAAGGAACAGTAACACCAAAAAATGAAAGCGCTTTAAAGTAATAAAAATATAATGCACTGTTGCCCTGCACTGGTAAAACTGGTGTGTTTGCTACAGTAACACTACTATAATTTATATAATAAGCTGCTGTGTAGCCACGGGGGCAGCCATTCAAGCTGGAAAAAAGGAGAAAAGGCACAGGTTACATAGCAGATAACGGATAAGCTCTGCAGAATACAATAGTGTTTTATCTGTTATCTGCTATGTGCCTGTGCCTTTTCTCCTTTGAATGGCTGCCTCCATGGCTACATAGCAGATTATTTATATAAATTATAGTAGACTTTCTGAAGTAAACACACAACTTTTACCAGTGCAGGGCAGCAGCACATTATATTTTAGTTATTTTTATAAACTTTCATTTTTTGGTGTTACTGTTCCTTTAACTGGTTATAGGTCAAGACTCAAGTGGAAGCATTACTTTTGATATAGATAGCTTTCCACAGTTGCTTTCACTTAGGCAGCTATCAACAAGTGATGTGCAAGTTGACGAAAGTCTAACCACACCCAACCCTAACCTGTCCACTCCCAACCTGTGCCCAACCTGAAACCGCAATCATCTCTATATAAACCCATCCCACCAGGCGCAGGGTAGTGCAGGCACCAATCTTTAAATAGAGGTTACTGGAGGTGAAATCAGGGCATAGTAAGGCTGTGGGAGGGGAGGGCAAAAGGCAGAGCTTGGTACAAACCAGGCTGACCCACACATTACTACTGTCCCCATAAATGCCCTTGTGTACTTATATACAGTATATAAAGACAGCCCTGTTTTTACATGATTCTACTTTTGAGAGCAATGCCTGTTTAAGCGTAAAGGGCACACCCGTAACTCAGAACCATTTCCCCTCAGTATTTCTCAGGCCTCAATAAGTTGTGGGACTTGTAGTCCTTTCCTCTGACCAGCAAATGTTTACTTGCCACCCTCTGGCTGCTCAGGCCCGCACCATGCAAACTTCTCTGCTATGGAAAAGAGAGAGACTACCTGCTCATTGTAACTAATCATCCTGGATCCAGAATTGTAGGAGACAAGGGGTATGGTAGGGAATTATCAGCCAGAGTAGGTAGAATCCTTATGACTTATCAGTCAGATTCATTTTAGGAAAGGACCTGTTAGGGAGGTGTGATGATAACTAATCATCCAGAGAAGAGTGGGACATGGCAAAAACGTATTGGTCAGGCTTGAATATTCATAATAATCAAGCTGATTTTATGAATCCCAGATTTGAAGCTGATTTTATGAACCCAGATTTTCAATGAACATTATGTCAAAGAGTCCATATCTGTATGGAGATGACCCCTCATCCAGACACAGTGGGCATGGTATTTTTCAGTGATGATTGATCATTAATGCTGAGTGATGCAATGAAGGATTAAACTTGATAGACTGGTATCTTACTTCTACCCAGGTCAATTAAGCTAACAATCTAACATGACATAGTTCATGTATTGCTAGTAAGTTATTTATTAAATTGTAAACCACTAAGACACTGTTTAATGTTGACAAGCATTTGGGTTAAAGCTGATCCATAAAGTTCAGTGAAACAGTGGCCTCCAGTGGTTAAATCATCATAAAACTGTACAATTATGTCTTACTTCTACCAGATACATATAAATGCCAATATAGCTTCTTTCATAGAGGAAATATAAAATGTATACTGTTTTGAAAATTAATATTTCAGTTACCCATGGATAAATAGGAGAAAAAATAAAATAAATATAGAAAAATGTTGGCTCTTAGGAAAAAACAGCAGAGTAATGGGATTTCAGCCAACCCCACACTGCACAATGTAAAAGTGTACCCCAGCTCACCATGGGCTTGTACTGCAATTTAAAGCATATTCAACATTTTGGAACAGCTTGCATCCCTTTTCCAAGACAGCGTGTAACCCTTAAAATTGACTGTCGGCAGATGTTTTCATTTAGCCTAAATCAGGCTTACTCCATTAAACAAAGTAAAGTCCAATGCACATAATATTTTAGCCAATAAACATAATCAGTATTGTGGAAGAAAAAAATTAGAAAATAAAAAAGAACCAGTTTTTGAGTTCAGACCTGAAGAAGATCCAGGAATGCTTGAAAAAATGGTGCTTCTAGGTGATGTAAGGTATGGCGTTCTTTAGCCTTTTATCTGTTCTAGGTCATAAATCTCATTGGGTTAAACTGGCCAAAACCATTGTTTGTTCCACAGTCAATTTGTATCCTATTATAAATAACAGAACATATCACTATTATATAGTTTGTGTAGTCTAGAAAAGAAATACATTAAAATAGTTAATAAATAGAAATAAAATAATAATATTTGCATAAATGTAGCTGGTTTCCCGTGTCCTGTATCTAAAAGTTTATTAACCTCTCTGGCAGGTTGATTGGCATTTACTGTGCAGGTCAATAGTATATATACAGTAATTATATATATATATATATATATATATATAAACATTCTTACCCAATGTAAAATCAGGAAAATATGCAGCATGGACATTTAGAACAATGTCTTATTTATCCTGCGTCAAACCTATAAGAAAACCGCTTCAGTTTAATAGTTACCAAAGCCATTTATCATTTTTACGAAGTTTTTTTGTCACCCGTTTCAAACATATTTTATTTTCTATCAGTGTATTTTTCCAGAACTAAAACTATGCTTTTTTTGAAAGTCTACCTAGAAGATTTCGAGTTACATCACTTGAACAAATATGTTGTTGTTAACACAGAAAAACCTCTTTGCTTGCAGTTGTATATTTTTTTTGGCCAAGGATGTGCTCATGTCTAATACATCACATGTCCTTTGGTGATACTATTTAAGCTGGAAATTCCAAAACTCACAAATACCGAACGGCCAAATGTTCCAATGTTGGACTAGTATACTAAACATGCAATATATCTCCTACTTTTCCAAACAGAAATAGATTTCTCTAAGATTTGTTTGATAAATTTGACCTAAGATTTCCATTTGGAATTATTGGAGTTCCTACTGTTTTTCTGTGTGTTGGTGGGCCAAGCCCTAATCACCCAAATCTCCCAAGGAGGCAATAAATTACAGCAATGAGATGGGGCTTTGTATTTCTTCTGCTGTGGAATAAGGCGAACTCGCAGCAGCATATTTTGACAGGCATGAATTTAATTCATTGTTTTATGACAGATGGTTAAAGTGTACATGTTCCCTGTCCTGATTTATGATCATTTGGGTCTAGAGGATTCTATAATTTACAAGTAATGTGAAAACAGATGGATAGACAGACACTAAAGTGTTGTCTGACCTGTATGTTCTCACCACTCTTTACAAATGGCATCCATATGTGTACAGTCTGTTAAAGTGAGATCTTCATTAACACTGACTAACACTGGAACTTCATGGCGTATTCCTCTTGAAAAATAGCACATCTCCAACTGCTAATTCACACAATGTGTTATCTAATGAGAAAACATTCACATTAACTGTTTAACAGTTTCAAACTTTACCTTGAATCGATGAAGAGGGCCTGCCTGAAAACCCATATGAACATTTGTGGAATTATAAGAATGTCTGCAGATGAAGATTATGCTCTGCCACTAGAACATTTGTTTCTCGGTTCTGGAAAGCTCATCTTGTTCTCCAGTAGATTTCTTTTTCTAGTTTGTGGATAGGAAAATATGATCATGAAGATGTAATAGATGATCTGTTAAAAGAGGGAAACTGGAATATATTCACATAAAATTACTGCATATCTCATTAAGATATTACAGAAACAGCAGTTCCAAAATAAGAAATAGGCAAGATTTTTTGTAATGTATTGTGAGCCTATAGTTAAATGGAGTTGCTGTGTGCTCCAGAAAACTCACCAGAGAAATCAATAAACATTCAACTGATGGATGGATGGAAATTGCAAAAATTTACTTTGTTGAGTAGCATTAGTTACACTGAAAGCAAAAACATGCAGTTCTGCATGGGAATTCAGCGTCCCTGGAAACTGTTCAGTATGCTGTATCCCAAACCTTTGCAAATAATGGAGAACTTACCGCTTGTTATAGTTTCAATGAAACCATAAACCAGAATCTACAAGTGACTGGGCTCCGGGTCATAAGCCCTCCTTTTGTTTTTTATTTTACCCATTATGCCATAAGAGGGTTGAGTGAAGCAGGGTCAAAGAAAAGGCCCTGACACTGGGGGGGGGGAACCTACTTTTTTAAATATTGATGCATAAATCAAGTAGTTACAGGTCACTTTATGCATAAAGTCTTTCACTTTAAATTTGACCCCTGCCACCATTTAGCTCACTGAAGGGTTTTTGAGTGCAAAACTAGACAGCACATCATAGTAAGTTTGTAGTGCAAATAATACATCCAAAAGCATTCTCAAAAAAGTGCATCAAAATCATGTTATCAATACACAATTTTAACAAAGGGCCATCCACTTTAAGGCCTGCTAGACCAACGGTTCTCAACCTGTGGGTCAGGAACCCTTTGGGGGTTGAACGACCCTTTCACAGGGGTCGCCTAAGACCATCGGAAAACACATATTTCCAATGGTCTTAGGAATAATTTTATGGTTGGGGGGTCACCACAACATGAAGAACTGTATTAAAGGGTCACGGCATTAGGAAGGTTGAGAACCACTGCGTTAGACAGATGTGGCACTACAGACCAATTTTTTGACTTCTAGTCTTCCGAATCTATTTTATATCTCATAAATATATTTTGAAATATGTTGATTATAGTACTGTTAGAACCAACCATAAAATCGTTGCATTTTACTGTGTGTACCTTTGGCCACCAGGACAAGGGTGTGTTTAGTACAGTAGTGATGTGTGGGTCGACAAAAACTCGACCCGCACCTGAGCCTAAACCCACCCGCTCCCAACACTACCCAACTCAGCTTCTGGCCTGTATTTATAGACCTGCCCCCGCCCCGCAATGATGTCACAAAGGGGGCAGGGCATGGCGTGCGTGCCTATAAATACAGAAGCCAGAAGAGGCAGCCAGCAGTGTTAGGTCGTGGGCACAGAGGGCGAGCGGAAGAGCTCAACCCGAACCCACCCATGACCAGCAAGTGATGTGCCAAGGTTAAACCTATGAGTCCCATGGGTATCGGGCCGGCTTGCACATCACTACAGCACAGGTATGGCTCCAGTTTTCTGGGATGTTTGGGACCTGGGGTTTTCTGGATAAGGGGTCTTTCGATAATTTGAATGCCCATACCTTATGTCTACTAAAAATAATTTAAACATTAAATAAACTCAATGGGATTGTTTTGCCTCCAGTTTAATTAATTATACCTTAATTGGGATCAAGTACATGGAACTGTTGTATTTTTACAGACAAAAAAAGAATACATGTTTTAAAATTTCGTATTATTTGATTAAAATGGATTCTATGGGCGCCTTCTTTTCGTAGTTTTCTGGATAACGCGTTTCTTGATAAATAAAATTGTTATTTTCATGAAGTTACATAGTTACATAGTTACATAGGGTTGAAAAAAGACCAGTGTCCATCAAGTTCAACCCATCCAAGTAAACCCAGTGAAACCTAAATTGCTGTAGGACATAATAAGTTGCCTTACTATTTAGAATTTAGCTTGCTGAAATTTCACTTATCAATTTTCGAATTTGCATGTTTTTAACTTGCTTCAGGTTTTTGAGATGAACTCGAAATTTGACTGACTTGTTAAAAGTGCTTTATTTTACTTTCTATTTGTATTTTCACGTTTTTAAGGGATCGTGATTTTCAGATTCATGTTTCTTAAATAAACACACGTTTAACAGTTTTTGAATTTTCTAGTTAAAAAAAAATTTTAAAATTCAAAATTTAGATTATGCTAAATCTGCCCCATAGTCTTAGCAACTGGCACATAAAGGCGGAACATTTATAAAATATTACCCTAATAAAACAGTATATAAAGAATTTGGGAAGATTTATTGCATTGTTTTGATGTTTTATAATCCCCTCCACCTGTATACTGCATATTCCCAGCTCAAACCACTGCATTTTATTATATATGCAGTATCTGACAGTAATGTTAGTTACACAAGATCTGGAGATCAAGAAAAGGAAGCTCACTGCTTAACATTATATACATCTGGTGAGCATTGCGTTTTTGGTCAGCTTGTATCTTATTTACTGATGAGTGAATCTGTCCCATTTTGCTTCGCCGAAAATTCTGCAAAACGGCTGAAAATTTTGCGAAAATGTGGCGCAACTGCAACTTTTTTGACAGGGCCACTACTTTTTTCCTCATCAAACTTTTTTGCGGCAAATTTTTGCAACAGTTTTGGGATAAAATTTGGCAATGGCGAAATGCGGAATTTCACAGCAAATCCATACATGGCGAAACATTCACTAATCTTATTCTTTTTGTGCTTTCTGCCTAAATTTTCAGTGATCTTGAACACGCATTTTACATACATTTTATTTTATTACATACTTCTCAATTCTACCCATTTAGATTGGACTATCTATAAAATGCCAAATAGCTAGGTTTTTGTCACATCAGGGGTATATCTGGACAAAACTTGTCAGCCCATTTACTAAACAATTTTGAGATAAATTCATATTTTTTCTAAATTATAGAACATTTCGGAATGTATGTGAAAATTTTGTTAAAATTCCACGAGTTTTTCATGGTTTTTGGTAAATTTCCACAAAAAAATCGTACTTTCAGCACAGAATACAAACATTTGAGAATTTGTTAATGCTTTGGTTACACCTTCATCGGGACTATCATTTCACCAGGTTTGATCTGGCGAGTGCCATTGAGTTCTGTGGAAGGCTTCCAAAGACAGAAAGGTTTTTATGGCGTCAATGAACTTTTCGGCACGAAAATTCCGTGGCTTTCGGAACGCAATTGCGATATTTTCATACGAACGATAAAAGCATTGTCGAGACATTTTAGAACTTCAGAAATTATCGTGGTTACTTCGAAATTATACCATATCGCGTTTCGAGGCCAGGGAAAAAAAAGCATTTTAGTAAATGTGCCACTTAGTGTTGTCGGGTGAATCAGGCATGCTTTTTGATATTCAGCTTTAGGAGCTATGTAATTACAGCTATAATTGTTATAACAGAATTATATAATAGCACAAAAATGTCCAATAATTTTCTTTTTTAAAACTCAGTCTGTTTTTTTTTTTTTTCATTAAAAGCATCACCCTGCAAAATGGTCAGATATCTAAGTCACATACATAAAGAAGAAACAAAATCAGCCCCAATTAATTTGGAGTTCATTGTAAACACATCATTTACGGCTTACTCTGCTTTGCTTTTAAAATAACTCCCAGTAGAACAGTTGGGTATAGCCACAATGAACTGCGCAAGTGAAAGTTTTCTTAACAAGCACCAAGCAGTCATTAGATAAGAGACAGCATTTCCCTCTACGTCTCCTGGTTGCAAAAGTGGTGACAACATTTATCGAGGCAAAACATTCGTTAAAATAAATAGGACTTTAAATGTGATTTATCTAGTGGCCTTTTTGTGGTTATTATACACATGGAAGGCTTTTAAAAATAAACATTGTTAAGGAACAGCAGTAGATAGAAAGGTTTTCTGAATTGTATTTCTTGTTTTCATTAAAACATTTTAACTTTAAAGCAAAGACATAATGTAAATATTAACATTGTGTGGAATGTAACCGAACATGCTGTTAGTTTTAGGTCAATGTACAATACAGCACTTGATATAAATAATCATTTATACATCTAGCTATGAATTTGCAGCTATAGAGGAAACAGTTTCCCTTTGTTGCTTCTTTATTATAACTGTTGAAGGGTCCATCTAGTCCTGTCATCAAGTCATAGTGAATGGTAGCCCCTTCAGAAAGAACTGAGAAGCACAGTGCAAGGCAAAGTTATGATTAGCTTGTCTGGCTGAGAATCTGGGTAAAACGTATTCTTTCTATAAATTGTTTTTCTCTTTAGTTGATTTCCCCTTAAATACAAAGTTAACAGTTGTTCTGTAGTGTAAAGACTTCAAAGGAGGTAGATGAAATATTTGTTGGGATGGCTACCAATACAAGGCTTTCTATTACAGAACTTGGAATTTTATATGAATTTAGTTGGTTTATTTATGTAGACTAAGCCCCCCGAAATCTTCATTGTTATTGTCTGCCTATCTGTGGAGCCTCCTCTTATATATAAGTGTGCATAATAAGTTGAGCTGCCGTAATGCAATGCATAATGAAAAGCATTGTACACAGATATAAGAAGAGCACTGTTAGGCGCATCAGAAGACCAACACCCCAACGTGCCCTGGGACTCTCTGCGCAATCACGCCTCTCTGTGTATGTCCCCTGATGTGACCTTGTGTCTGGACCTGTGCATGGGTTGGTGCTTGACATCATCTCGCAAATGAGCCATTTGGTACCAAAATTCAAATAAATAGCTGCTTTTTGTTTGTTTTCATGCACTCAGACCTTGCCTAAGAACCCTTTGCCTGACCTTGACTACACCACTGCTCGACCCTTATCTGTACCGCATTACTGTAACATCCTCTACGTGTCCCCCAAAAGCGCATCAGTCAAGACCAGAATTGGTGGTTGCTTCCTTTGCAGTATGCAGGCTTCTAAAACTAAAGTTTGTAACAAGTACCATGTTTTGTAACACAATTCCACAAATTGCCACACCAAAGGGGTGGTGTTATAGAATGGGCAATTCTAAGCAACTTTATTATTTGTTTATTTATTTATTTGTTATTGTTTTTAAATGATTTGCCATCTTCTTCTAACTCCTTGCAGCTTTCAAATGGGGGGGTCACTGACCCAAGCAGCCAGAAAAAACTATTGTTGTGTGAGGCTACAGTTTCATTGTTATTGTTACATTTTATAACTTATTTTTCTATTCAGGCCCTCGTCTATTCATATATCCAGTCTCTTTTTTAAACCACTCACTAGGTAATTTGGACCCTAGCAACCAGATAGCTGCTGAAGCTCCAAACTGAAGAGCTGCTGAACAAAAACTGAGATACCTAAAAAAAAACTACAAATAAGAAATTAAGACCAACTGCAAATTGTCTCAGAATAGCACTCTCTACATCATACTAAAAGTTAACTCAAAGGTGAACAACCCCTTTAATCTTTTTTATCAAATGAAAAATCCCATTTTTGGGGGATTTTTTTTAAACTTTAGTTCTATTATCACTAAAATAACCCAGAGAAAATATAGAAAAGAAAATGTACTTTTTTATATTGCTTAGAAAATCACTGTATTCTTGGGGATGCAGTTTAAAGCCTGTTATAAGACCCGTCTGTGCCTCTGGTTCATACCCAGTATCATTTCCCCTGATTAATAGCACTGACAGAGCAATGTTGTAGCAAAACCACATGTTGCATTGCCCAAAGGCTGATACCATGCAGGGGACTCTGGCAAGCTTTTTCTTAAATAACTGTTATTGCCCGGTACTTCCTTCATTTCAACTACAATCACAGTTTTATTTAGCCAGGATCCTCATTCCAATGATAATTACAAGCAAAAAATTACAACATTTAAAAAAAATAGGGGGGGTGATTTATCAACGTTCAAATTCGTTTTTCTCCACAATTTAAAATTTTTGGAGCTAAAACTCCCAATATTCGAATTATTGAATGTTCCACATCTATTAAGTGCAAAAAAATCAGAAAACTCGAATGTACTACGGCATATTAACGCTTGTGAGTTTATGTAGAGCTCAAAATTTCACAAACTTGAAAAATGATAAATAAGCCCATAAGTGTTAAAGCGGACCTGTCACCCTAAGAAATAAGTCCAAATTATTTTCTATATTGTTAGTTGAGCAAAATAAACTTTACTTACTCTATATAAATAATATAAATCTTGTTTCCTTCCGTCTTGGAATTACTCAATCAAAGCAAGCAGGCAGGCACCATTTTGTGGACACTGTTATTAAGGCAAGCTTTATATCATGCCAAAATCTTGTTTATGTGATAGAATGGGGGGCCTGATGCCCATGCCCATGCACTGGCTACACAGTTAGATAAGGAGGAGGGAGGGGAGAAGTGAGATGTGCAGTGACATCTAGGAAGTGCTGAATGGAGAGCTAAAGTTACTGTCTGCCCCGCCTCTATGCCTAAGGCATAGAGGCGGGGCAAGCAATATATGATTGACAGCTGTGATTTTTAAATGCCTTTATAATGGGTTTGGATGTGTTAATATAAAAATGAATTTGGGTTTCATGTTTAATTTGAACAGGACTTTTATTATACAGATTTTCATGTCTGGGTGACAGGTCCACTTTAAGCTGGCCATACATGCACCGATAATATCGTAGGAAACCTCGTTTCGTACGATATTCGGTGCGTGTATGGCAAGGAAGCTGCTGATATCGGTCGACTTGCCGATCGGGCCAGTTAAAAGATTTTGATCGGGAGCCATAGAAGGCACCTGAGCAAAATCTGCCGTCAGGGCTGAATCGGCAGAAGGAGGTAGAAATCCTATTGTTTCTACCTCCTTATCTGCCTGTTTCAGCCCTGAAGGTTAGTGGCGGATCTGACGATCTTTCGTGCGACCGATGGTCGCACTACAGATTGCAGATCGCCACGTGTGTGGCCACCTTTATAGTCTCACTTGATTCTTTAAATATATTAGTTAGTCTGGTTTCTGGGCTTTTCATTTAATACCAGTGTAAATTGTCCTGAATTTTGCTAGTCCCCCTTGTTACATTCCACATTGTTTCTTGCTAAAAAGGGGACAATTATTCTGAAAGAAAAAACACAACAACACAGAGGCGTAACTAGATGTTACTGGGCCCCAGAGCAAATTCAATTTGGGGTCCCTATAGATATAATGAAATTGTTCTATAATTAGCCCCCCCCTGCAACCACAGGGTCTGCTTCCTCTGTAGTTATGCCCCTGCACAACAGCAGTTGATGTGTGCCTTGATGTGCTTCTTTTAATAAACACATACCTCAAATTACATCAAACAGTAGTACAGGTACAGGTGTTGTGTTAATTTATATGCCAAAAAGGAAGTTACTATGCTTGCACACATTTTTATTTAAAAACAGGGGAACAATTTGAGAGCATGAAATAAAAACTTGCACTTGTTCACCTTTGAGTTAACTTTTAGTATGATGTAGAAAGTGATATTCTTAGGCAATTTGCAATTGGTCTTCATTTTTTAATATTTGTAGCTTGTAATTATTTCAGTATTTGTTCAGCAGTATTCCAGTTTGGAGTTTCAGCAGCTATCTGGTTGCTAGGGTCCAAATTACCTTAGCAACCAGGGAATAGTTTGAATGAGAGACAGGAATATGAATGGAAGAGGACCTGAATAAAAAAATAAGTTATAAATAAGTAACAATAACTATACAACTAAAGCCTCAGAGAACAATCGTTTTCTGGCTGCGGGGGTCAGTGACCCCGATTTGAAAACTACAAGGAGTAACAAGGTAAATAATTTAAAAACTTTAAAATAATTAATAAAGACCTATTAAACAGTTGCTTAGAATTGGCCATTCTATCACATACTAAAAGGTAACTTAAAAGTAAACCGCCCCTTTAAAAAACCTTACGATTAAAACATTTTCTTATAAAACTGTAAAATAGGCCCCAATAACATGGTTCATTATTATTTTTGGGTTTTCACTTTTTGAGAAAGAAGGTGGACAAAATCTGCCCTGACCATATCAACCAACCAGCAGACTTTTCAGGTCTACAGAAGTTGGAATAATGAAAGCAAGTCCAGGAATTTGTAATAAAGGCAACGCAGGTAGAGTAAACCTTCATACTGATAGTTTATGACTTTAAGCCCCAGATTTATGAAAATCTGAGATCATTTTTTCTGGAAAAAAAACTTTTCTTTTAAATTCCTCTCTGATTTTTTTTTTAACATTCAAAGAATCTTCAAAAAAGTTGGCAAATAAAATCTGTTGAGTTTCTATAGAAGTCACTGAAAGGTACAGTTTCAAAATTCAAGCTATTTGATTTTTCCATTTTTTTTAAACATTCAAATTTGTAAAAAGTAATTGATTTTATTTTTCTTCCTGACTTAACAAGATAGATCTTTTTTTTTTCAGCTGTAATGATTGAAAAAAAAAATCTTTATCAAGTTTGATCAAAATATTTTTGAGCTGTTATTGAGTTTCGAAAAAATTCAAATTTTAAAATGAATGAATCTGCCTCTTTGTTACAAAAAAACACAACAATACAGTACAAATTGTTGTGCCCTAAAACACGGAAATGCACAAAAATATTATTTCATCTCCGTGGAAACATACATTTTGGATTAAATAAAGTCAATCATTTCACAGGGAAACGCATACAGGTGTTTGTCCTATGTGCACGTTGTTCTCTGTGTGAACTAATTATCCACTGGGTAGAAAATAAAAGTATATATGAAAAAATAATAAGGTAATCATATCATTGGCTGACTGATCAGTTTTATTCACTGTTTTACCTGTGCAAGAAATTTTGTACAAAAACATAAGTAACAAAACACCTTACCAGATGTGCAGAAGCAACCCTATGTAGGATATATTTATAGGATCTGTTATCTGGAATGCTTGGGACCTAAAGTGTTCCATATAAGGGGTCTATCTGTAATTTGTCAAACATTCTTTAAGGCTACTTAAACATTTAAACATTAAGGAACCAATTAGGTTTGTTTGCCACCACCATGAGTTTATGCAGCTCATTTAGTGTCTTGTGAAATAACTGTTGTATTACAGAGAAAAGTAATAATCAGAATTCTTGTTGGATAATGGGTTTCTGGATAGTAAATTCCATACCCTTACCAGAAACAAATATGGTGGTCAATGTATGTATGTATGTATATCTTTATTTATAAAGCGCTACTTATGTACGCAGCGCTGTACAGTAGAATACATTAATACAAACAGGGGGATAATAAGATAATAATAGATAAATACAAAGTATAACAATAAATACAGATATATACAGTTGCAACACGTTAAGAGTCAAAGACACAAGAGGATGGAGGTCCCTGCCCCGTAGAGCTTACAATCTATATGGGAGGGTAACTAACAGACACAAATAGGCAAATATAAGTGCTGTAGGTCACAGTGGGTGACCAGATCAGGTGCTGGGGGAGTGCTCCAAAAGGTAATCAATGCAGTACTTTGCATGTCACTTGCATTTAGATTGTTATAGAAATGATGGTGGCCACTTACATGTCGCTTATATTTAGGGTTCTATAGGAAATATGTTTCTCGACACAGATGGCTGCCACACACCAGACTTAGGGGCTGATTTACTTACCCACGAACGGGTCGAATGGAGTCCGATTGCGTTTTTTTCGTAATGATCGGTACTTTGCGATTTTTTCGTATGTTTTGCGATTTTTTCGGATCCAATACGATTTTTGCGTAAAAACGCGAGTTTTCCTATCCATTACGAAAGTTGCGTAAAAAGTTGCGCATTTTGCGTAGCGTTAAGTTTTAACGCTACGAAAAATGCGCAACTTTTCGCGTAAGTTTTAACGCTACGCAAAATGCGCAACTTTTTACGCAACTTTCGTAATGGATACGAAAAACTCGCGTTTTTACGCAAAAATCGTATTGGTAACGAAAAATTCGTACAGAATCCGAAAAAATCGCAAAACATACGAAAAAGTCGCAAAATATTCGTTTTCAAGTCGGAACTTTTCCAATTCGGGTCGGATTCGTGGGTTAGTAAATCAGCCCCTTAATGTCATGTTTTTTATTTGGTTAAACTGAACAGTGGTGTGGCAGATTGACAGATATAAACTACTTTTTGGTTAGCAATTTATATTTTTTTTTATAAAGGATTGAAATGTAGCTTGTTTGCCAATGCTGTAATATGAAGCAAGGAGTAGTAAAAATGATGTTTTACAAGAATATTAAAAGAAAGAGAAAAGAAGAAGATAAAACCAGGCCTAGATTTGTGAGCAGGCCACAAAGGCCTGGGCCTGGGGCAGCAAAGATCTGGGGGAGGCATGCCACCTGCTGGCCACATCTGTGCTGTGTGGATGGAAGATTTTGACAGTCCCACCCAGTCCCCAGTGCAGCCAATCCGGGAGGTGGTGTGAGCAGCGGGGCTGGGCTAGGGGTGTGAGCAAGCGCAGGTGTGCAAGGGGGCGATGGTGATACAAGTGACCAAGGGTGCTCAACTTTTAAATCCGGCCCTTGATAAAACATCATCTTGACAGTTATAAGGAAATTAATGAAAAACTGCTCTTGCTTTGTTTTCATTTTTTCTCCCTTTTTACAATATCTCCTTTATGGTATACCAACTTCCCCATGTTTATGCTGCCATATTACAAGCAAGTGTCTAACTTGTCATATTGCTACAGGTTAAGATGGACTCACACACAGAATAAATTCTGGTCTTTGTGTCTTGCTCCCAAAAAAAAAAAGATAATTTTGCCAAATTACCATTGGTTGATTTCCCTATAAAATCAGAACTTTTAACGATCTGATTGACTCTTAATTAACAAGTCATTGGCATGTAAAACACTTGTTTGCCATCCATTTCTGTGGCCAGCTGAACCAATAATGACCCGTTATCCAGAAAGCTCTGAATTAAGGTAAAGCCATCTCCCTTAGACACTACTGTAATAAAATAATTTACATTTTTAAAAAATACTTCCTTTTTCTCAATTATAATACACACAGTGCCTGGTACTTGACCACAGCCAAGATGCAATTAATCCTCACTGGAGGCAAAACAATCTTATTGGGTTTGATTAATTTTTAAATGACATGGAGATCCAAATTGCAGAAGATCCTTTATCCAGAAAACCCCAGGTCCTGAACATTCTGTATAACCAGTCCCATAACTATTCTGGAAAACTTTCAAAATTTTGATGCATAAATATACTCTATACAGTACAGTTTATAAGCAAGTTCAGCAGGCATAGGCACAGCTTAGTGTGTATATCAGGAATAATGTACTTAAAAAAATGCTATCAGGACTCCATGATATTTCTTACAGTAGTCAAACAAGTTTGTAATCATTATGATCATTTGTGGCACATATTAAAAATTTGGGCAATCAATAAAAAAACTGCCAAATGCTGGCGTTTTAGTCAATTTTAATTTTAACTTATTATACAAATTACATTTTCTATTCACGCAATTATATGTGCAACATTAACTGGTTAATCGTGTTCTGATCTGCTCACTTCTTGATGCCCCCTTTAGTTAATACATCATCAACCTATAAAGTGCCTCAATTACCTTAGGACAAGTCACAAGAAAATCCATTGCCCTACAAAAGCTTGGCCATATTGTAGCCTGTGTGAACTGAACTTGAAAGTCCCTGGTGTAAATTGTTGCCATATGTCTAACTGTTTCCTTATGTAGTTTTTCTTTCCCTGCTGGAATTGCAAAATGGCTGACAGATCTCAGACTCCTTGGCCTTCTTTTTCTACTGTATGCAGGTCATCAGGATTGCATGTGTATTTAATAGGACAGTAATAAAAAATACACTGACACTTTATATACACTTACTATATATAAAATATAGTAAAAATGCATCAAACCAAGCAAATATATGCAATGACATGATTTGATTCTGTATTTTAGACCATTTATAAAGCTAAGTAACTTTTGTTAATTGACTCAGTAATTAAATCATGACATGGGGACATACAACATATGGGGGACCAGACATAGCAATTTGCTGGGGTCTTAGAACCTTCTTGGTTTGCTTAGTGATGAGCGAATCTGTCCCATTTTGTTCACCCAAAAATTTGCAAAACTCCTGACAAATTTGCGAGATGACAAAAAATGTGCAAAATGATTTGAAGTCAATATTAGAGATGAGCAGATTTTTCGCCAGCGATGGATTTGCGAAACAGGCGACAAATTTCACTGCGAACGTCAAAAAGAATTGTTGCGTGTGGAAAAAAAATTACACACTTAAAAAAAAAAAAAAATGTTTTGGCAATTCTTTTTGGCGCTTGTGACAATTTATTTCTGCGCCAAAATATGTCGCCCGTTTGGCAAACCCATACCTGCTGAAAAATTTCACTCATCACTACTATTGACTTTTTTTGACGCGTCATTTTCACAGTTTTGTGAAAGCGCAGCAAAACAGGACAGAGTAGCTCATCGCTAGTCAATCGTTGTCTTTTCACTGCTACTTTTTTAACTTTTTCTTTCTTACGCCAAATGCATTTATGTCAATGGGTGCTCTTTCTCTCTCCAAATGCACTGAAGTGAACTTTTTTTTGGGGGGGGGAGGGTTTCTCATGTTGTTTTTTTTTTTCTAGCAAATTTTTATCACAGTTTCCCAAAAAAATGTCTCCAATGGCAAATGCAGAATTTTACCAAGAATCCATGCCTGGCAAATAAAAGCCCTGACTCCTTATTTTCATTATAAATGACTGATTTTAAATGCTATTAGAAGGGCGTCGATAGATTTAGTTTAAACTAATCTTTTCCGGGAACATATTTTAGCAACATTCAAACATTATTATACTGAAGAGCACATTCATTTACAGCCTTACAGATTCTGTTTAGGTATCTGCTTTTAAAGTAAGAAAAAGGAAAAAAGGGAACAAAATCAGATACAAGATACTACATCACAATCTTAGTCTAAAAATTCCCATTCATAACATAGTAACCATTGCAAAGCTCATTCCACTTGCCTTAAGATTGGAAATATCCAGGGTTGGACTGGGCTGGGAAAATCCCGGTGGGCCCCGGTGGCCCAGACCCGACCCTTGCTGGTGCTCCCCCTTACTGACTGCTTCTCCCCTGACGCGTTGAACTTACACGCACTCAGGGGAGGATTTTGGGTGGGGGACCCTGTGATGGGTTAGGGGGGATGCGGCTGGCAGGGGCACCTGCAGGGCTCCTGGAGCGGGAGCCCCGGTGGGCCCTGCACCCCGAGTCCGACCCTGGAAATATCTGTTCAAAAATGATAAATATGACAGCGGAAGTTGGAGAATGAAAGATAAAGCAAAAGAAGACACCTCTAATTTTGATCGATAATGAAATGTTCACTACAGCTGATATTTATAACATAACTGTATGCGGTTATAATGATTTATTATGAGTCTGCGGAGTAAGCCCTGTTAACATGAACTTGAAAATCCCCAACTTTTTGAATCTCAAATCCTTAGAGATTCTTAATAATGTAAGTCCAGTCTGGAAAATCGCCAAGCACTATACAGCTGGAAGGTTGCCCTGCACTGCTCAGGCTCTTAGCTATGTGTATACGGCAGTAGAGGCGGTGTGTTTAGAATCACTAAAATCATTTTCAAGCTTAACCATTTTGATCTCCATTTAACCAGTTTAGAGTTACAGACAGGCTATCGGGACCTGCTGCCAAAACAAAATTTAGATTTAGTTTTACCTTGAAGACGCATGAATCAAAAATACTAACTTAATCCACCAACTAAATGAACGTCCACAAATATTTTAGGAATAGCATTTACAGATACAGATGCAATGAAGTAATATCTTTAATTTAAAATATGTCTGTAAAGACTGAAATCTGCTGAATTTATTTGCATGGGTGGCATGTGTCTTCCCCACCCTCTATCATAAGCCTAGGAGCCTAGCACTGCTCTCTAATGGACAGAGGACTTTTGAATCTTTTTGACCCATTCTCTCAGCTAAAAAGTCACAGCTTTGAGTGCTCCTAGCACCACTAGAACCCCATTTACCATCACTTTCCACATCCTCTCTAGTTTCTCTTTCAGGCCTTACTACTTCTCTAGCTTCTCAAATTCCTTCTTCTTAATGTTGTTGTCATTTGGTATTGTTACATCTTACACTAGTGATGGGCAACATTTTTCATTAGGCATAGATTCCTAGCAATTTTCTGCGTTTCTGCATTGGCAGATTTTTTTCACAAAACAGGCGAAAACATTTGGCACCACCAAATATTGTCACCTGCATTTTTTTGACGAGCAACATTTTCACCGTTTCCCAAATCTTTTGAAAGATTTGAATTTTTCCCCAAAGCCAAGTGGGTCAGATGCATAATATCCAAGGCTATTGGATACTCAAACGTTTATATGTGTAAGCATATAGCTAGGTAGATATGAGTGTGTGTGAATATATGTGTAATGGACTTTGGCCTTTTTGCAACCCAACTTAACTATGTACAGGGCCATATTTATAAATAGGCACCTGAGGACCTGTGCCTAGGGCAACAGTGTTAGGGGGGCAGCATTGGGGGCCTATGATGTCCATCCTGTGATGTGAGGGCATTGGATCTAAATACAGCCCTGGCTATGTATATTGTTATGAAGTTTTTAGTGTGAAAACTCCCTTATTGAGATGCCAAAGAATCATAAAACAGCATGTTAATTACAATATAATGGCTGTAATCTGTCATCCTTTAAATATAACTTTAGTTTATCTCTTCAGTTTTACATTTCTGTGTGCCAGTTCCTGGATATGTTACAGTATGTTTATGTAAGAGTGCTAGTCTAAAGGAATGGTGTTGTTTCTACTACTGCTAATACTTTTTTGAGGAAAACGGAAATAATCTGATTAATGCTATGTTGTTAAGATTGTTCTCTTTATCTTAGTAATTAGAGTTAGTAATTAGAGTTATTTAGTGTGCAATTGAAATGCTTTGAAATTGCCAGGGTGTGCATGCACATGAGATGGAGGAGGAAGGACTTTTCAACAAAAATAAACTACTTAAAGACAAAATTACACAAATGAGTAAAGTTGTTTGATGCCTTAATAGTGCACATCTGAAAGGTAAATATATTAAAAGCAGATTGTGTATCAGGCTTTGTTAACTAGTAGAGGTAAATTAGAGTTTGCAAAGTGAAAAAACCATAACAATAAACCATAAAATGATCTATAAAAATATGGCTGCCTTCCATTAAAGGCACTTGATTAATCATATTTCTTCTTTTCTTAATGAATGATCAAATCTTGCATTGCTGAAGAAGAATTTGCATTTGCATATTGTGGTAAAAAGAACAACATAACATATGTTCCATAACAATATTCAGTGCTTGTTTGCTAATTACCACCAACCATTTGTTTTGGCTTGTTTTGCTTTACTGAATATCTCTTCCAGTATATATTGTTCCAGTATTGTACTTCTCTGCAGGAAGCTTTGGTACTTTATAAATAATTATCAAAGTAATGATAATTTAAGCTTGATAACGTGAGCTGTGTGTTAGACCTCACTTTAGCCTTTGGAACATCTGGCTAATGACCTTTTCCACTCTAAGTAGGATAAAGAAGAACAATTTGCTAATGGAAGATGTGCATACAGGGGTAATGAGCTATAAAGGAAATAGGATTGAGTCTCAATTTTGAAGTAAGTAATTATTTTACTGTTACTATTTGTAATTTGCGTTTTCGGCTCTAGTGTCAGACGCGTCGCCAGTTTGACACTCACATGCATTTTCGTTGCAGCGGTACATTCATAGCAAGCGGGCGTCTATTCCTACACACTTGCACAATGAATTTAAATAGATGCCAAGGCCTTCACTTCCTTGCAAAGTGTTCATAGCCTACTAGTGTGACTCTATTTTATTGTGTTAGTCAAGCTTTTAAACTTTGCTTACACAATATAAATGATTCAAATCGTGTTTCCCTTAGTTGTGGAATTCACAATCACGGGGAGCAGGCAGGTGCCATTTTGTGGACGCTCTTATTAAGACGAGCTTTGTATCATTCCAAAATCTTGTTTATGCGCCTCAGTGGGGGACCTGATGTCCATGTACAGGCTACACAATTTTAGTCAGTGAGTAGAGAGGGGGAATGTGAGGAGTGCAGTGATATCTAGGAAGTGGAAAGTTATTGCTGTGTCTCAGTCATAGAGATGGGGAAGACATTATATGAAAGACAGTTGAGATTTTTAAACACCTTTATAACAGGTATGGATGTTTTCATTTAAAAAAATGAATTAGGTTTCATGCTTTATTATATGTTTTTTAATGTCTGGTCTGAGGGTACAGAGGGTGATGGCGGGTGGAAGTGACATCACATGTAGCAGAGAGTGACGTCATGCGCAGCCCTGCACGTAACATCCTGTCCACAACCTGGTGGGCACCTGCCTTGGGTGGCACCGAACCTTAATATAGCCTTTGTCTGGGTGACATGTCCCCTTTAATGAAACACCAACAGATTGTGCAGCATGGTACAAAAAAGTAGCGCATTTACAATACCAAGAAACAAGTTAGGAGGTAAAGAAGACACTGCTGATTATAAAAAAAAAAGAATCCAAAAATTAAGAACTGCTTTGCCTACTGTGGGTCACATGGGAACATAATTAGGCAGCAGTTCTTGGCAATGGGAAGATACACAAACCATCTCATTCAGACCAGGCAATGTCTGCAGCTCCCAGGGTATCACCAGCAATTTAGTAAGCTTTGAACAAAAATCAATTATGCTTCCACACTCAAAAATTCGGATTGGTTGGTACTCCATTAAATAAGCCAAAGAATGTGTGTTAAGCACAGCCAGCAGCTTGCATACTCAGATCTATGGCATTAGGTAATGAAGCTGATATCAGAGAGTTTAAAGGCTAACATTTTTAAATATTTGTGATGGAGCATGCAAAGAAATTTTATAGAATTAGGAAAACTCATCATAAGCTTTTAATGTAATAGGAGAAATGGCAAGAATTGTATAAGGAATGGTGCAAGGGGCAGTGAAAATTAAAAAAAAACTAAGCTTACTAATGTTGGACAGTGCACAATTGTACATTTGTTTGAAGGTCAGTAATCTTAAATAGCAGCAGTAGCCAGACTAGACTCTGGCATAATGAGAAAGCAGGTGAGGTTTGTCTAGTGAAGTTTATGACCACAGAAGTCATCGCAGAAGGATCACAAGGACCTTTACATGGGAAAAAGACATTTAAAAGAACATTACATTTGGCTAGATATTAAATGATAAATAGATCTCTTAGTATCTTTTATGAAGAATTGTTGTATTAGGTTTTTGAAAGGATTTTGAATGTAACACTGATTTAAGGTTAAACTTTATACCTGTAAGAAAAGTCATTAGTACTTAAATCCCAGAAAAATATATATAATAATATAATATAATGAAGGACATTAATCAGTATGCACTGGTCTGCAAATATTTACTCATGCAACACATAGAAATACACTAGTGTAGTAGAAAACACATAACTAGCATTTGTTTTCCTTGATAAATAAAACTGGAGAAATCTAAGTGCAAATTGCTGTTTGTTTTGTTATTTGAAACATTTAGCAAACCTTTTTCTTTGTACAAATAAACAAAGTTGTTTCAAAACAAACGGTTCTTGATTCTAGGAAAAAAAATGTGATTTTAACGAACCTGAAAATAAATAAATACAATAAAATGCAATGGTTTCGAATAAATTTCACTTCACTCTGTCAGAAAATGGCCTTGTCTTTTCTTATATATCTTCTGCCCATTAATATTATAGTTCCAATTTTTGTTTGAGGTCAGATGTGGTTTGTTAATTTTGGGGCTTTATTGATTTATATTAAAAAATCTTCTCCCTGACAAGCTGTTAAGTTGTCAGAAGAAAAAAAAACAATCACGTATGATTGTACATACAGTACGCACACAAACTATACATTATGCATCTACATATTGGAATGTTTAAAATGAAAATGTCAGTATGGCTGACATTTGATCATATGGCAATTAGAAAGATTTATAGAAGCACAGTACTTTTAAAATTTAATGAGCCTTTTTTTGGTTAAAGAAACTTCTTATTAAAACTCAAACGTCATTTATGTAAAAAAAAGTTTCTAAGAAATGTATGTTTTATAAACGAAGAAAAATTCTACATTAATTGGCCAAATAATTTGTGTAGGATGCCATTGGTATAAGTTAGAACAGAAGCTTTTACATTATTTAATGGTATGTACAGAGGTGGTATTAGGTCAGTCTTTCTTAGTTTATTATTTCTGTACTTTTTTAGTAAAAAAAACCCAATGCACATACAAAATATTACCCGGTGCTATGAGGTACGTTTGTCTCTATATCTAGCATATTGAACAGTATCCATATCGAGAGGTCTTCGTACCAATAATAACCCTTTTATGATTATGTTAACATTGTAATGTAGGGATTGCAACTTGTATAATTCCACTGACTTTGCTTGGTGAAATCCCGTCATTCACAAGCTCAATAATGCAGTGTTAATAAATATTTCTAATTATTATTATTTTTTTTTTAAATCCCTTACAGGGATATTTATGAGTTTATGAATTTTTGTGTTTTTGTTATAAAAAATACTTGCCATACTGAAATGTATTATAAAACTTAAATGTTGAAAACTTAATTGATCAAACACATTTAGAAAAAACGCTTGAATCCAGCAAAATTGCATTCTAATCATCATTTTTGATTAGCGTACTCAATTCAGCTCAAACTGAAAAAAAAAGCATACATTTTGACTTCTGCATGAACTCGTCAGCTTTAAGATAAGTGATCCCCAATCAGTGGCTTGCGAGCACCATGTTTCTCACCACCCCCAGTGGCCTTAAAGCAGATGCCCATTTTTAAATATCTGACTTGGAGACAAGTTTTAAAAAAGCACAGATACACAGTTTTACTCCAAGCAGAACCTTTTGCAGGCCAACAGTCCATCTGGGGCTACCAAATAGCCAATCACAGCCCTTATTTGGCATCCCCAAAGAACCTTTTGATGCTTGTGTGGCTCACCAACACTTTTTACATCTAAGTGTGGCTCACAAGTAAAAAAGGCTGGGATTCCTGTTTTAGATTTGGAATTTTTACATTCGCAGTTAAAACCCAAATTCAAAAGTTGATAAAATCATTTATTAACAGTATTTATTCAGTATTACTCTCATAAATGTATGTAACAAAATTAGTTTATGATGCTAGGACAGATTTCTTTCCCCCATTTCAGTGAATAGGACAGATAGCATAGCAAAATAATAATAATTGTGCACTAAAGTTGAGACTGTTCATATTTGTTGTAAGAGGAAAATTATATACACAGTGGTGGTTTGGACTACCCAAATTAAAAGAAAAGTGAACTTATTGAGAGGCGCTACAATTAGGCACTCCCCAGTGATTATAATCACTTACTTGATACCCTGAGCCAGTGCTCCCACTAACCAGGGGCACGTTTGATGGAGCACCACAGACAGATCCTCTTCTTCTGTTTCTTCATTCTTTAATGTCCCCTGGCAGGTGCATGTGCAGTAAGTGAAAATTACATCTTTTTGCTTAAAGTTTCAATTTTCACTATTTTCACTTTTGAATAGAATAACTTTATGGTGCTTGCTTAGAAGTACCCCAGCCCGGTGCAGTTTACTGCTAACAGGAGTACTGGCCCAGGGTTTCAGGTAAGTGAATATATTCACTAGGGGTGCCTAACACTTGGCACGTTTAAGTCATGTCCTTCTGTTTTAAGTATATTGCAGCCCACACGGACATGAGATACTTGGTTACGTTAACTTAATTGGTTGTTTTTTTTTCTACCCAGCCGGAGAGGCACCTTTCAGCACTCTACACTGCTGTACTAATGCTTCCAACATCCATACTTTATTTGAGTTTCTGGAAAAATATGGGGAGATGTAGGTCCTGGAGTTAGCAGTTAGCAAGTTAGTTAAATACTTAGAAACCACTAAGGCTTACTTAATTCATTGATTTACCATAGTGATCCACAACTGCTTTGCTAAGTAGCTGCTGACACAAGGGTAATTTGTATAACCATGATGAATGACACAATGAAATATTTGTCCTCTTTCTCATCAAGTAAACATGTATACTGTGAATAATAAATTAGCTGTTTAAATGTTAGTTACAATGACCCTGCCCATATTAAACCAGGTATACGAATATTTATGTTAAACCACAGGATGGTAGGTAGTCATATGATCAGTGGACGTAAATATTTGGCAGAATTATATAAATTTTTCCCTACATAAAAATAAAAAAGGTTTTCTCATTATTTACAACCGTCATATCATAGTTAGACTATTTTAAATCTGACAGTCCATACATCACTATATCTAATTAATTAAAAAGAAACCTCCCTGGCCCCTCAATTGAAAAATAAATATTTTAATATTTTAGTCATCCGCTGGGAGGAATTTACATTAAATACTATTTAAAAATGAAGAAATATATTATCTGCCTCATGCTGAATTGACTTAATGTGTTTATTTAACCTTTTAAATTATTTTAGCAACTAGGGATAAAAGAAAATGTCAGAAAAATGGACCAAAACTGAAAGATGCAAATAATACAAAGAGTTGTATTTATATGTGTTGCTGTAGGTAATGAGTATCAGCAAATAAGGCATGATTCTGAATCAGGCCAAAACAGCATTACACACATAACATGGGTGCATTTAGATTCACACACACACACACACAAAGTAAATTGCATAGAGATATTTTGTATATAATTGAATTTGCAATGTTTCTTAGTGTTTTCTGCCAAGTCAATATTGTATCTAAGTCTGCATAATGCTTGGGCTTTTGCCATATAGGAGTATGGTCTGTTCGTCTGAACAATGAGATCAATTCTCTATAGGACACAGTGCTGAGACCAGGCTATTTTTTAATTCTGCACTCTTCATTTACTTGTTAATTTACTGAAAGCATTTAAACATCTTGACAATCACTGTACTGCTTTCTATTTATGTTCTAAAACAGGTGCTCTGGTTCTATTGGTTTTCAATAACAGAATAAAAGAAAGGAACTCCTGCAATAACATAGGCACAAACAGAAGGCCCAAAACAAACACAAGGTTGGCACAGGTTAAATTGCCATGCATTAAAATGGACCTGTTACCCAGATATAAAAATATATATAATAAAAGTCGTTTTAAATTATATTAATTTTTTTTTTTTTTTATAAAACCATCCATCCCTCTTCTAAATGTATTTAAATTCTCAGCTGCCAATCATATATTGCCTGGCCTGCCTCTATGATTCAGATACAGAGGCGGAGCAGGCAGTTACTCTCTCTTTCCATTTGGCATCTAAATGTCACTGTACTCCTTACATCCCCCCCGACCCTCATTGCCTATATTTGTGTAGGCAGTGCATGGGCATTAGGTTCCCCATTTTGGCACTTACACAAGGTTTTTGGGATAATACAAAGCTTGTGTTAATAACAGTGTCCACAAAATGGCACCTGCCTGTTTGCTGTGACTGTTAATTCCAAGAGTTAAGGAAACAAGATTTAAATAAGTTACATAGAGGCCTATTTATTAAAGTACGACAGGTACAAATTACAAAAAAATTGTATTTGATCGTACTGTGCGTATTTTCTGCGACTTTTTCGTATAGTTGCAAAACTTTTTCGTATTTTGTGCGAGTTTTTTGTACTTTGCGTCAAAATTTGTGCGACAAAATCGTATTGTCGCGCCGAGCACGAAAGTTTCGGATTCATTCAAGCTTCAGATCCAAATTACGGAAAAGACCCCTTATCTGGAATACCCTTGGTCCCGAGCATTCTGGATAACGGGTTCTATACCTGTATATGCATTGGAAATGGGGATGTGACCCAAGCCCAGACTGGGATTCAAAATAAACCCTGGCATTTCAGCTACTGGCATTTGCCAGAGCCCACAGATTAATTACTCCATCACTAATTCATACTGTATGTGAAAAATTAAATTAATACATTTTATCAGTTATTAGACAAGTATACTATAGAACTGTTGATCCCTTGTTGTACTTAGCAATTTGTTTTTACAATGAATGAAAATGTAAATTTAAGTTTTGAATATTGGCTTTATGAATGATTTCAGGCTACGTGTCCAATTTAGCAATATTCAGCCCTCCTCGAGACAGCACTCCAATTCCCACAATGCCTTGCATACTTTGGTGGGTGTCCTTTTCACAGGTCTGTTAAACACAGAATCAAGGCGCTGTGGGAACTGGAGTCTTGGCTGGATGAAGAGCTGATTTTTGCAGCTTTGTTTTAATGGTACATGACATCAGGGTGAGCAGCGCAGAGTAGGGTAGGGTGGTAGCCACCTTTCCAGAATATTTTACAGGCCAAGATAAGCGGAGATTAAAGGGGACAGGACATGAAAGAGGCAGATTGCACCGTAAAGGGGATAGGCCATGCTGCAAATGGGGGGGGGGGGGGGTCAGTAAAAAAAATAGGATGGAGAAATGACAAAAGGAAGCATCAAGGGCAGATTACAGAGACAAGAAAAGGTAAAATTGGGAGGATCAGATGCTTTAGTGGGCAGGTCAGGGGCTCAGCTTAAGGGTATTTCAAATTTACCAGCAACAGTGTATTTGTAATAGCAACCCAGGTGTTTTACCAGCTAGGTGGGTAAAATCCTGGCTAAGTGGGAACCCTAGATAAAGGCTTGAGTGTATTGCTATAGTCAGTGTACCCTAGCAACTTGATTGCAATGTCACACACATCACAATGCCTGTCCCACAGCATGACGTCAACACAATGTGATGCTTCAGTTACAAATTCAAAATTAAAAGCCCCAATACACCTAAGTTCAATGAGCAATTGTAATCTTACCCCCATATGTACATATGTAATAAGAAGTTTGCCCAGGGGCAAAAACCCATAGAATCAATAAGATGTTTGCTTTTAAACAGGCGACCAGTAAATGCTGCCTATTGATTTGTTGCTATCGGTTACTGCTCCTGGGCAAACGTAGTGCTTTTTACTACATAACCCTCTTAGTTCCTAAGCTCCTGGGTACTTTATTTATTTACCTTGTTCTTGACTACTTAACACCCTTACTTCAGCTTGCTGCTTTTGTGATTCCAAAAAATAAAAAACTCGGCACCAAAAATAGCAAGCAATGAGTGTTGTTTGGGCTTTTTTCTCGTGTTTTTTCAGCTGACTTTTTTGCAACATATTTTTGCAGATGCCGATATTGGAAATATCAATGAGAATCCACGCCTGGTGAAAACATTACTATCTGTCTCCTTCCAGTTTTTTTTATTACTAATCTTTATCTCTCCTATATATCATCCAGTCCTTCATTCAAACCACTTCCTAGTTTTATAGTAAATTGGACCCCAGCAACCAGAGAGTTGCTGAAACTCTAAATTGGAGAGATGCTAAAGAACAATGTAAATAAATCAAAAACTACTAATTGCATGGTAGTGCAATGCAAATGTGCCCTATACCTGAAGTCAAATCATTTTGATTTTAGATGTGTACCTCTTTAGTAGGCATGAAAGTCTATTCAGCAGAACTGATCCCTACTAAAGCAAATGTGTTGTATAAAGAAGCAATAAGTGAAAAGAGGCAGGATGTTATGTGAGTCATTGCAGTAAGGAAGGCAAATATAATTCATTTGTATCATTTCAATTCAGTCCAACTGGAGCATAGTAAGCGCACAGGGATGGAGGTAGGACCCTTCCAAGGCTTGACTGTTACTGACCTCTAATGGTGAACGTCTCCTTTATAAGTGTGCAAGGCTGTTCTATCAAAGGCCACGGCATCAGGAACTACTTAAGATTGCGGTTAGCTTCGGTGCCATTATGAAGTGCAGATTTCTTTGAAAAAGACAGCATATATTTTTTTCAGATTATTACAGGGTGTTTTAGTATGTAGGGGGGGTTATCTTTTGAGTCATATGTTAACTGTGCCATGAAATGTGGGCTACAATGCTCGGTGTATATCATGAAGCACTTTAAAACAGAAATCACAACATTCGTGCTACGTTATGAAAACTGAGCTTTTGTGCCTGAACGGATTTGCGGTTAAAACAAACACCTACAATTGAAAAAATATCCTTTTGTACTGTGTGAGCCACTCTGAGGCAAAGCTCAGTATTAAACTCATGTTCGTAGCTTAGCATTGATTTCTTTTGTCTTTGCATGAAATATGGCACTTCAAAAGCACGGAAAGTAAAATCAGATTTAAAATACTGAACTATTTTTGCATTCTACAAAGTCTGTTTGCTTTGCAGTTTTACATTTGCTTTTAAATCAATAGAAAAGTATTCTTATTCTTTAGGATTTCATTATAAATTCCATTATAAAGCCTTCTTAAAACACAAGAGGGCCAATTCACTAAAGTGCGTTAAAACGTGCGCTATTTATAGCATGCAGTAAAATTTTTATTGCGTCTAAATTTTTGCGATTTAACGCACAATTATGCTACACACATAGCAACGCTTTATGAGGAAAAATGTCCTTAACCCTTAACCCAAGGTAGTTGTTCACCATTAAACGTTTAGTATGATATAGAGAGTGATATTCTAAAACAATTGGCAATCAGTCTTCATTTCTTATTATTTATGGTTTTTGAATGATTTAGGTTTTTGTTAATTAGCTATGGTTGCTATGGTTGAATTTACACTAGCAACCAGCCTGTAGTTTGAATGAAAGGCTGTAATTTGAATAAAATAGAGCATGAATAAAAATATAAGTAAAACAAAAGTAACAATTACAAAAATATGTAGCCCACAGAGCAATGTTTTTTGTTACCAGGGTCAGTGACCCGTATTTGAAAGCTGGAAAGAGACAAAAAAGAGGGCAAATAATTCAAAAATGAAAAAAAAGAAAGAATACCAGCTAAAATGTTGGCCATTTTGCAATACAGGTATAGGATCCCTTATCCGGAAACCCGTTATCCAGAAAGCTCTGAATTACGGAAAGCCCATCTTCCATAGACTCCATTGTAAGCGAATAATTCAGAATTTTAAAACTGTTTCCTTTTTCTCTGTAATAATAAAACAGAACCTTGTACTTGATCCCAACTAAGATATAAATAATCCTTTTTGGATTTAAAACAATCCTCTTGGGTTTAATTTTTGTTTTATTGATTTTTTAGTAGACTAAAGGTATGGAGATCCAAATAACAGAAAGACCCCTTATCCAGAATACTCTTGGTCCCGAGCATTCTGGATAACGGGTCCTATACCTGTACTAGAAGTTAAGTTAACAATAAACAACTCCTTTAATGAATTATGGGTACAAAAATGTTAATTACTTCTTGAAAGGGTGGTTCACCTTTAAGCTGTTAATATGTTTCAGAATGAGTAACTCTCAGCAACTTTTCAATTGGGTTTCAAATTTTCTTTTTTATAGTTTTGCCTTCTTCTTCTGCCTCTTTCCAGCTTTCTAATAGGCATCACTGACTGTTACTTTTTATTACTTACCTTTCTATTCAGGCCATCTGCTATTAATATTCCAGTCTCTCATTCAAATCAAAGCCTGGTTGCCAGGATAATTTGGACCTTAGCAACCAGATAGCTGCTGAAATTCCAAACTAGAGAGCTGCTACATAAACAGCTAAATAATTCAAATACCACATATTTATATATATATATATATATATATATATATATATATATATATATATATATATATATTTATTTATATATATATATATATATATATATATATATATATATATATATATATATATATATATAGCACTCTCTACATTGCACTAAAAGTTAAGTTGAAGGTGGCCAACCCCTTTAATATCCCTGTGGCCAACTATGCTTCCAGAGCCACTGCTTATTATCACAGCCTAATAATTTAGAGCCATGTTTCCAGACTAGCAGACAGCCTGTCTCGACCTCCTTAGATCTCATGAGTGCAAGATATTGCAACGTGGCTTCTGAGGAAATAGAGTTTGGAAAGATGTGAAGCAAAGGAACCATCTATTGTCTTTATGTTATATATTGATTATTTTCCTTTTTATTTTAAATATGAACAATAATAATAATAGTGACCAGGGATACAATAGGAAATACAAAATTAGCCTGGATTTAGGTATAGGACCCATTATCCAGAATGCTTGGGACCAAGGGTATTCCGGATAAGGGGTCTTTCTGTAATTTGGAGCTCCATACCTTAAGTCTACTAAAAAATCAATAAAACATTAATTAAACCCAATAGGATTAATTATATCTTAGTTGGGATCAATTATAAGGTTCTGTTTTATTTCTACAGACAAAAAGGAAATCAGTTTTAAAATTCTGAATTAATTGATTAAAATGGAGTCTATGGGACATGGGCTTTCCGTAATTCGGAGCTTTCTGGATAATGGGTTTCCGGATAAGGGATCCCATACCTGTAGTTTTTATTATTACTACCTCTTATTTATATAACACATTTGTGCAGTTCTTTAAATACAGCATTCACTGCCCCAGTAGAGTTTCTAATCTAGTTTCAGTTTATCAGGAGCCAATTAGCTTATAGGTTTGTGGATTGTGGGAGGAGACTCACATACAGTGTATGTGACCATATCAGTTAAAAATTCAGGGACACATCTAAAAAATCCAGCTAGCGGGGTTGAACTGATTAACGTTTATTTTAAATGCAATCAGTGCTGCCCTGCATATTATTGAATATGAAACTAGCAATGATAATATGAATAGTGATGAGCGAATTTTTTCGCCAGGCATGGATTTGCAGCGAATTTCCGCATTTTGCCATTGGAGAATTGTTTTGTGAAAGATCCATAAAAATTTACGGTGGAAATATTTGTCACACGGGAATTTTTTTTGTTTTGGGTCACATTGGGCACGGTAGCGTCAAAAAGGGCACAGTCGCATAAAAAAAAGGGCGCGGTCACGTAAAAAAAACGCGGGCAACAAAAAAAATATATGTGGATGACAAAAAATAGACGTGGGCAACAAAAAAGACGCAGGCGACAAAATAAATTGCGCAACAAATGCGTTCGTGAATTTTTCACGTTTCGCAAATTTTCTTGCCTTTTCGCAAATTTTATGGTGAAGCGAAGGGGGACAGATTCGCTCATCACTAAATATGAACACAAATGCAATGAGACACACCTCTACATCCATTATAGAAATTATGGGGGCCATTTACTAACCATCGGATTCAAAGTTCTGACTTTTGAGATTTACTATGCGTCCAAATGGCTAAAAATCTAAATCCAATCATCTAAACCTTGCAGAGATTATGTAGAAATCAATGGCAGAATCCTTCTTTCCTTCAATACTTTTAGAGGTTTTTGGATTTTTTTTGTGCTGGTTTTTGTGCGAAAATTCGAAGTTGAAAAATGCTGAAAATGGATTTTCACGACTTTTCTGCGACTTTTACCATGCAGACTTTATCAGTTCAGATTTTTTAGTAAATGTAAGACATTTGTGAAAATGAGTTTATTCGAATTTTAAAATGTAAAAAAATTTGAAATGTTGGAGTTTTAGTAAATCTGCCCCTTTATGTATAAATGTGTTGGTATAAAGTACAAAATGTGGATGCATGAACTGAATGAGGTCAATGCCGGTGCTTGGTGCACATAATAGGTAAAGCTGAAATCATGATGCAAGTGATTTACTCCTGTGTTTATATGCAAGCATGCTCCTTGGGACATTCTGTGTTTTATGTGTACATTATTTAAAAAGAATAATATATGCCTGGATTGTGTTCAGTGAAAAGGAAAAGTCAGAATTTAAACTTTTTAATAAAATATGCCAATTTTCCAACGGCAGATCATCTGGACTTGATTATTCGACATAAAAAGTCAAACATGGCAAAAGCAATTTCACTGTAGTGGTTTCAATATCTAACCTTTGAAGATGAACAGTGGTCACTAATAAGGAGCCTGATGGAGATAAATGTATCATTTAAAAGTTAAATGATCTAATCTATTATATATCCAAAGTCTATTTTAATAGGGGGTTTGCATGATATTATAAATATACAGTATGTGTAGGAACAGCTAAAAGTTATAAATCCAGTCTGTTTATTCATTATTATACTCTGGCTAAACATGCTAATTGAAAGCATTATATAGCAAGCTATTCTGAGTTGATTTGTAAGGGCTCTGGTACACGGGGAGATTAGTCGCCCGCGGCAAAACTCCCTGCTCGCGGGCGACTAATCTCCCCGAGTTGCATGTAAGTCGCCGGCGGGATGGCAGACGCGGCGGGGCGATTTTGGGAAATCGCAGAAAAAGACTTGCGAGTCTTCAGCTGCTCGGACATACAGTATATGTGTAGTTTTTATGGTCATATCGCAGCAATCTAAGGGTCATGGAACAACAAAAACAGCTTCAAATATCTTTACATTTGGTAGTAGATTACATTATATACTATGTATTAGAGATAATGAGAGAAAAAATAGGCCCTGGCATTTCAAGTACACAGAGGGCCAAACACTGCCCCAGAGGCCCAATAAATAGTGACTGTTTATGACATTTTACAGCAGCCCCCCTGGCAATTGCCAGGATCCACAGATTGCCAGTCCAGGCCTAGGCTGGCAGTCGGGATAAGTGTCTTGGGCACGGATAGGGGTTACCTTCTGGATCAGGGATCCCCAGCCTTTTACCAGTGAGCTGCATTCAAATGTAAAACAAGTTAGGGTGAAACACAAGCAAGCCAAAGTTTCTAGGGATGCCAAATAAGGGCTGTGATTGGCTAACTGGTAGCCCCTATATGGACTGGCAGCCTACAGGAGGTTCTGTTTGGCAGTACACATGGTTTTTATGCAACCAAAACTTGCCTCCAAGCCGAAATTAAAAAATAAGCAATGTTACAGACTATGGGATGGTGATGCTGCCAAACCTGACCTCACTGCGCCCAGAAAATTATTGTCAGAGTGGGTATGGGGGGGCTGTATCGCTAGTTCAAAGAGCACAATAGTGCATAGTTTAATCTAGAAAGTTAATCTCTTAAAAGTTAATCTCTAAGTTACCAAAAGGGCTTATTGCCACCTAAGTCAAGATACTGACCTCGTTCTGTGGCAGCGGTGCCCCTGCGTGGCCACACCCAGGCACATGGGTAAGCTGGAATTTTTTTTTGCCAGTCCTATACAATAAAATCTTTCTGAAGTGTCCTTATATGACATGGGGTCAAGGCCAATTTACTCAATTTTGTGGTCGAGGAAAAAAGGCCATAAATGTGTAAAAAAAAAACTGCAGCAAAATGTGTGCAACTTAGTACCCGAGATTAGTTACACATATTTCATTTAAGCATTTCTCTATTTACCATCTGGGTCATATAGACAGTTCCATGTATCCAAGCCTTGTATAGGTAGCCTACCCTATGGAACACCAATATGAGTGTGCAGAATATAAAAAGTCTACAGATCATAAAATAATGAAAGTCCACAATACACTACACTTGCTATATAGGTCTGGTTATTTTTGGGTCACCAAGCAGAACCCAGAACTTCTGGCAAAAGTTAATGAACTCTCTAGAGACAGCCTCCAGTTCCAAATCCCCATTATAACGTTCTGCATAATGTCACTTCAGGGATCAAGGTCTTTAGACCCACGACAGTCAGCCAAGATAGGCAATCCACCCTGTGTGGTATGCTTAAAGCTGGTGATTAGCTCTTATCACAGCCAGCTTAGTTATCCTCTTCTTTCCTCCTCTTCTTTCCATGGGGCACATTGGCACCAGGGTCTTCTTTTCATCTTGCCCCTGGAGTCTAAATATGCTTAGCATGGCTGCTTTCCAACCTGGTTGCTTTAGGACATGGCAAAAGGCAATTATTTGCACAGGTATCTATCAACCATCCATAAACTTGTTGAGAAGTTAAATTGGATGATATGTATCCCTTTGGTACTGTGTATTACACATTATATAAATATATTTACATATATAAAGCTGTAAACATTTGATTTGTGATATAAAAAGCAATACATTTTTGGCAAAATAATGCCACCTCTCTGTGAATCTTTTACATACTTATGAGGTAATATAATAAAAAACAGTTTGTCCAGTGCAATAATCCAAAGAAACCAATCGGCAAGTAGCATTTACTAATTACCTGTTTGCTATGGATTCTATAGGTTGGGTTACCACCCGGTTGATATTTGACAGGCCCAGATGGTATATCCCCAGCTAGGGCCAGGACTGGAATTACAAATTTACTGGCAATGTATTTGCAGATTACCTCATATAAGGCCAGACCCAACCACTCCATCCACTTCCCTGCCCATTTCCCCACCAACTCTGCCCCATTATTCACCCCATGTATTGCCCCCACCTGTTTCCCAAGGACCCAAAGGCAGGTATAATAGTGAAAAAAGGTGTCAACCCTAGCTACGGGTAACTGCACCTGGGCAAGCTTAGTGACTTTTATTGCATATGGGGGTTAGTTTGCAGACTTATTTGACTTATTGTATTCATTCTTCTGGTGGGGGAAACAATTTATGACATCCCGCCGGCAAAAATGTAAATCGCCGGTGGGATGGCATACGCAACGTCACGATTTGCGGAAATCGCCGAAGTTGCCTCTCGCACCACCGCGTATGCCATCCCACCGGCGTTTTACATTTTCGCTGGTGGGATGTCATATCGGGAATATTAGTCGCCTGCAACAAGGGAGATTTGACGCGGGCGACTAATCTCCCTCATGTTCCAGAGCCCTTAAGGGTGAAGACACACGGAGGAGCTACTAGTAGCAGCTACTTGTCATGGCACTAAAACAGACAATGCTAACCATTTACTGATAATTGTCTCTATGTGTTTTATCAAAGGCAATTCTCAGTATTGTCTATGGCAGGGTATTTTCTGGATTTTAGTAGCAGTGAAAAAGTAGCTGCTACTAGTAGTAGTCTTCATCCTAAGTCGACAAAAAAGAACATTTTATCATTGCTTTGACACTCTGGATTCATGCAGCTTAATTTGGATTAAGTAAAACTTATTGTTTAATTATTACAGAGAAAAAAGAAATCTTTTTAAAAAATTAGAATAATTTTCTTAAAATAGACTTGCATGGGAATGAAAAAAATGAAAAAAAATTCATATGATAAAAAAGTGAATTGGGGAATTTTATCTATAGCCTCTGTCGAAAGTGTAACTCTCCCACATGCAGTCCTAACCCTCCCACAGATAATGTAATGAAGTTGTTGCTTGCTTCTTTTAAAATCTCGTTGTTTACTATGTGACAATGACAATAAAGATATATTCTATTCTATTCTAATTGCTGCCTAGCCCACACTTGTAGCAATACACGGGGGGGATACTCACAGAAACAGCCACATGCACAAATAGAATGATTTATACAGCAGTTACCCCCCCCCCCCAATACACAACAATAGATTAATCCATTACCAGATAGGAAATCCCTTAATAGGGAATTTGGGAATTTGCAGCCCCCTCCACTTCCCAGTTTAGAAGCACATAAGATTAACCTACAGCAATGTCTAGTAAAAGAGTTTATTCTTATATAATTTTAACACTAACTCTCTATACTGACTTACATGCCTTAACGCCAGGTACAGATATGGGATCTGTTATCTGGAAACAGTATTCAGTTATGCATTATACCTCCCAAAATCTAAATATAAAAAGTTGGACAATTTAGACCACACCCCAGACCCATCCTGATCATGCTCAGTTGCACAGACACACCTCAAACAACCCACAATCCCACACATTTTCCAGATAAGATTGTCACTGTCAGCAAAACCCCAATAGGTCGCCAAGCTCTAATGAAAACACCAAACTATGTAATTTCCTTCCAATGCATTTTCAATTCTCCTATCAAATATGGCAGTTCGAACTTGTAGTAGAAAATACAGGAAAATACCTGTCTGCCATATTGCGCCCAGGAAAAACATGATTTTCCCTTGGTGAGGCTGAAAGGGCAGGATGCCTTGTAGTAAGGTTTGGATTAAAGGGGTGGGAAATGCAACTGCTACTGCTAATCAAATAAATAACAGATAAATAAATAGATAACTTTAGGGAAAGAAAAATGCTACAGCAGCAGACACAAGCAAGTTTAGGAATGCTAAGGAAGCTGCCATACTAATTATCAAGTACTTGGAGTACCCAGTGTACAAGTCCCACCACAGTACTACAATAGTAGTTACAAGGGCAAAATAATTCTTGATGCTGGACTTAATACAAATTTAATTTTTGTAAATAACAAGTTATTGTACCAATTACTTACTCTGGCTTGTTGTGCAGATGGATGTGCAGATGTAACGCGCTCGTTGCGCGCACCCACCCTCCCTCCACTTGTGTCCGTGCATACACCTTAAATTGTTAAATAAGAATTTCATTTTAAAAAGAATGATTTTTCTTTTTATAATGTGCCCTTGTTGATTAAATAATACTTCTATTTTGCTTTTACCCCAATATTTTACCCATTGGACCCTATAATACTGGGGGCCCAAAACAAACACACCGTTTGGTTTTCACAAACTGGCAGAGTTGTTTACACTACCTAGTTACCAACACCTACAGACGGGCACACTAATATGCAAGAGATGGATTGCTTGCGTATGGCCAGCATTCTGAGCAGGCATTTCCTCTCCTTTACTCTCTCAATGTCAGACAGCTTATGTGCAGAAGATTGTTTATTTAAACTTACTTGTGCTCTGAGGAAAGGTGCAAGGAAAGGTGTAAGACCATCCGTGCATCTGACAGGCGCCTGAACAATCAAAATACCAAACACACGTCTGCAAGAACGCGCTGGCATACGGACGCGCGTGAGCATTTGTCGGCGCACGGACCCGCACGCGCATGCGCCGGCGCACAGACGCATGCAAGCACTCCCGTCCACGGGGGGAGCGCACCGGCAGGACGGACACGAGTGGAGGTAGGTAGGTAGGGGGGAGGTATACTTGATTATATGCCGAGGCTTACTTTTTGAGCACATTTTTTGTGCTGAAAAACTCGGCTTATACTCGAGTACTGTATATACAGTACTCAGAAAATTCAGAAAATATAATCCATACCAGTACTGGCCTCTGGGTGTCACCATTTCCACAACCATGAAAATATAAAAGTGGTTTATGTAAAGTATGCAGACCACTGAATATCATTATCTGCACATGAGAGAAAACATATTAAGGTTAATATAGAGAAAACAATTTCTCTAGACTTGCTGGATATTCAATAAGAGAAAAAAACATACAGAAGTTCATATAAAGCATCTGAGCAATGCCATTTTTTGACCACTAGATGTCACCATATGAATAAAAGAGAAAATCATGCAACGCAAATTATGGGCAAGGTTTTTACTAGAAAGGTATAATTTTCTTGTGTCCTTCATAAATGCACCTTAGGTTGTACAGTAATCACTTAAAGTTGATTAAAACATACCAAAAGGGGGTTTAATACTAGACATAAAAACAACACCCTGGTTGTATAATGTGGTAGGACAAAAAAGAAGTATTGTGGTAACAGATTTGAGCCATTTAGCAACATGCAGTCATATGGCTCCACTATATAACATCTGAGCAAAGATCAGTACAGCATGCACCTCTAAACAAAAACATGCAAATACTGGCCGAGTTTAAACTATTTAGAAGTTTGCACCCCAGTGTGCTTATCACCCACCCTCCAATCCTATCTGTATCTGAACACTGAAGGAGGTTTGTAGTCGCACTGATCACTAAACCTATTACCATGGAGCCACCATAGACATAAAGTATTCTGTTGCCTCTGTATCTTCCTAATGATATCCATAAGCTGAAGATTAAAATGTATTTATTTTCCTTGAATTCACCAATTCATCAATTATTTTAGTAAAACTAATGCAGAGCAGGTCCAGCTTTTGGACAGGGCCCATCTTAGCATGTAGAAAAACATATATATATATATATATATATATATATATATATATATATATATAAAACAGTCCACGCGACAGCACCACACTCCAAAATCTGCTGCTCTGCAGCTGCCCCTGTGCATGGGATATCATATAAATATCAAAATAAAACAGCCAGCACCAAGGGTCTTTGTGTTTCAAAAAATCTCTTGTGTATTATAATTGCATGTACAACCGACGTTTCGGTCCCTATTGGGGCCTTGAAAAAGGTCTCAAAAGGGACCAAAACGTCGGTTGTACATGCAATTATAATACACAAGAGATTTTTTGAAACACAAAGACCCTTGGTGCTGGCTGTTTTATTTTGAGATATATATATATATATTGGCCATGCAACCCTGATTCCAAGAATAAAAAGAACAACAAACAAGTTTTACACCAAAGCTCGCCATATATGACATTTAAGCCAAGCTTTGCACTCAACTCCGCTGCAAAGCCTGTGGGCACAGGTCCTTGTGCTCTGAACTAGACATCTTTCAAGGTTAAAGATGATATATTATTGCCTTCATACCTTAATTATTCTTGCCAGTGCCATGGGCCCCAGATTGGTCAGTACATAGCCCAACAAGTCTCAAGGAAAGAAGTGTTTAGCAGTTTAGAAAATTTGATGTATCCTATCGGCACAGTGTAAATCGGGTACTCAGGTAACAAAGCTTCAGGGAAAGGATTAGAAATTATATTTTGTAAAGGGAAGGGTTTAAAATCTTTCTCCACAATGCACACCTTAGCTAGCGTCTAAGATTGGCCCCATGTCAAATATTTGTCTATTTCTTCTACTTTAATTTGTCTACTTTAAAGCATGGTCCACCTTTAATGTAACTTTTAGCATGTCAAATGTCTTATTCCAAGCAACTTTGCAATGGGTCTTCATTAGTTTTTATAATTTCAAATGGGGGTCGCTGACACTCTATGAGGCTACAATTTTATTTTTATTGTTACTTTTTATTCATTATCATTTTATTCAGTCCCTTCCCTATTTATATAACAGACTCTAATTTAAACCACTGCCTGGTTGCTAAGGTAAACAAGGCCCTAGCAACCTGATAGCTGCTGAAAATTACAAACTAAAGAGCTGCGGAACAGAAAGCTAAATAACAAAAAACCACAAAAAATAAAAAATGAAAACCAATTGCAAATAAGTATTGTTGTATAATCACTAGTGATGAGTCCTGTTTCACTTGCTAAATGCGGCTACTGCTAAGTTTTCTGACCTTTTTTTTTATTTTTACATGACTTATTTGCCATGAATTTTCGACGTATCTGCAACTTATTTGACGCAACCGCAACTTTTTTTTTGATGCGAGCGCTACTTTTACCTGACTCACTTAACTTTTGTTGCAGCGTTTGCGAAAGTTTCTAAAAAAAAATGTCGAACTGCAGAATTTTGCTGTGAATTAATGACTGCCAAAAAAATTCACTCCTCGCTACTAATCCCACTGACTGATAGTGATACGCAAATGCGGCTATCGCGAAAAATTTTTGACGCAACCGCAACTTTTTCCTCACTAGCTAATTTTTTGTCACACCAAATTTTTCCGGCAGTTTTGTGAAAAAAATCACCAATTGCAAAATGCTGAATTTGCAGAGAATCCATATCTGGCAAAAAATTTGCTCATCATTACTGACGAACAATATTGTGTATACAGTGTAAAATCACATAAAGATATAAATATATATATAGAAACACACATACACATAAAAATCAGTATTACTAAAAAAACACTTTCCTAGTTTTTTTTTTTTTTTTTTAAATTAGTGACATTTTGTCTGCAACAATCAGATTTTAGCAATTTATTATTTAGTATTGTAACATTTATATGGCTCTTTACAGTCTGTTACCAAAATGCTCTGTCATGTGACATGATAATGACCTGATGATGTCACAATAGTCATGAAGCATTTGTAAACAGCACAGGCACAGGCACTCTGTCATGTGACATGATAAAGCATTATGACATCACAATGCCCAAGTAGGGTTTACCAACTTAACAGCCACAATTTACTCAGTCTACATTTAGACTTAGTGACTGGCAGAGGTGAGTACAAGTTGTGGTCAAAAATGCTTATGTTATGAATTAATTTTTATATAAACATTTAGCAAACCTAAGTGAAATAAAAGATTTAGAAAAGAATCTCAAAACAAATTGTTCTATTTATTGTTCATTAAAAAGTATGTTATTCATGCATAAATAAAGAGCAAACCTGAGTATACAATCCAATATTATATTTACAGAAAAATAATATGTTTACATAAATGTATAATGACACGAGGGGTTTGCATTAAATTTGTATTAAAGCATATTAGAAGTAGACACTGCAGCTAAAAATACACATTGGTCCTCAAATGCAACATTTTTTTGAAAATCTAGATTTGATATGATTGAATAAAGATGTTAATTCAAATTAACATGGTTATAGTTTATATTTGTATTCATGCCAGTTGTTCAGTTGAGTCGTAATTACAATAGAGATTTTTATATACATATGTGTGTGTGTGAGTGTATACTCAAATAATAAATCTACTTGCAGAGTATTCTAGCAGAGAAATGTTTTATATATTTTTTTCATACACATACAATTCTTTGCATTGGAGATCTACAAACAGATGTATAAATGCATGTGGTGAAATCATTAAGTTTATGTTTATAAAGTGGTATTTTTTATGTGACAGTTTATTGTTTGAGTGCATAGTAGCTATTGTTACAGCTATTATTACATTTTAATGTAATTACCTTTTTATCTTTTATCTTTTCTCTCTTAGACTTTGGATTTACCATGGCCTCTGCTAGAAACTTTTTTAAGCGACTTTTTAGACCTTTTATTCTATTTTGTAACATCAAATCTAGAAGAAAAAAATCATCTGATGCTAACAATACAAATGTGAAAAACAGTTGCAGTGAAGAAAAGAATGGATTTCTTTTAAAGAAACCAAACATAAAGATTAACAAATTGGAATCAGAAGAAGCAACACAGGTTTGCAATAACTATCAAGAGCAAAATGAGCCCTTAAGCACCTGTATTAGAGAGGAAGAGAGAAATGAGGACTCCGTTCCCTACAAAGCAGAGCAAGAAAGAAGCAGTGACTTCAGTGCCTGCGCAAATGTGGAACAGCTAAATGAGTTCTCCACCCTCTGCTTAACAGAGGAATATGCTGAAAAGGCAGTAATTGTGGAACCTAAAGAAGAAACAGAATTTGATAACAAAGAAGAAAGTGAAAAGAATCTCTTAACCCACAGCCTAGTGGAAGAGACAAGCAATGATGCCACCCTTGGCAAAAATGAAGAAGAGGAAAAGAAACCAGAACCAGAAGTGCCAAATCTCTGCTCCAATGAGGAACAGAGAAATGAGGCACCTACTTCTTGCTTAAAAGAGAAAAAGACCAGAAAGATGGCAAGGAAAGGGAAGAGAAATAAGAAGCAGATCCCCAAGGTGGAAAACCACTCTACTCTTTGCCAAAAAGAGGAAAATAGTAAAAAGATGGCGAGAAAAGAGAGGAAAAATAAGAAACGACTTATCAAGGCAGAAATAGTGAAAAACACACCAACCAACTATGAAGGATTATACAGACCCTTATATGACTGTATAAATAAAGGAGAGAGAAATGAGGCAACTTACAAAACAGAACAATGGAAAACAGAACCTGATTACACTCCTTGGATAAATGAGAAAAGCATGCCCTTCACTGACTGCTTACATGAGAGAAGGGCCAAAAAAGAAGAAAGGAAAGGTAGAAAATATAGCAGACAGACTATCAAAGCAGAAGAAAATAAAAAGAGAGAAAAGTTAATGGATGGATTAAAATCACACACCAGATACTACGCAGATGAAGAGAATGAATTATCTGATGATTCTGCGCATGTTGAGGTTACGGGCCAGCCCTTCCCAATGGGGAATGATGACTGGATCCCTGAACTCAACCTGACGCAGCAGCATAAAAACGACCTACGAGGTAGGGAATGTCTGGATGACAGAATCATCGATGCAGCTCAGTCCTTGCTAAAAATCCAGTTTGGGGCGGAGGGGCTTCAAAGCTGCCTCCTTTCCCAACTTGGATTTAATCCGGTTAAAGGACCCTCTGTACAGATTCATTATGACAGCTTAGAGAAACACTGGTTGACAAGCTGCTTTACAATGGATCATGTGGAGATTGCAGACAGTGCCAAGATAAAACATTATTGTACCTCACTAAGGAAACAGATAAATGATTGTTATAGTGCACTAGTGAGTGATCCTGAAGGAACTATGGAGATACTTGATGTCGATGAACAAGACAACACTCATGACTGTGGGGTTTATGCAATTGCTAATGCATATGAATTCCTGTCCGGTGGAAACCCCATCTGCAAATATGATCGCAAGAAGATGAGAGGACATCTCATTCGTTGTTTTGAGAGAAGGAAGTTTAGTGCTTTTCCTAAAAAAGCAGATGCCTGTGTGGTAGACTTGGAGCCCACACTTAATTTTACATGGCATGATAGAAAATGAGCTGCTATGTAATGAATGGCTGCATGACAGAACTTCTACCAAAGACCAGCCAATCAATATATTCTCCCAGTGACGTTTATACTGGAATATTGAAGAAATGATGGGAGGGAGAGGAGGTGTAAATATTCCAGTGGGAGGAAGAAGAGGCAGAAGGCTGGGAGAAAAACTGATGGGAGGGAGAGGAGGATGAAATATTAGGATGTATTATTATAATTATCTGTAATTTTTTACTATGAGTATAATATTTTTATACAAAAAATAAACACAATAAAAAGTTATTTGTTATATGTAAATAATAGTCAGTTTGAATTAAGAGTGCACCATACAGTTTGCACTTGCACCTACTGATTTTGCTGTATACTGTATTTACCTTCGCTGAGAATACAGCTATAAACACAGGGTTTTAGCTGAAATAGATAAGTTTACTAGTGATGTATGAATTTTTTCGGTAGGCATGGATTCGCAGTGAACTTCCGCATTTCTCCATTAGCAAATTGTTTCATGAAACTTCAGTGACAATCCGCTCAAAAAAAAATGTTGTGAATCAAAAAAAGCAGTTGTGCAAAAATGGGCACAGTCACGGCAAAAATATTTTCGCAGATTTCATCATTCATATGATAAAAAAGTGAATTGGGGAATTTTATCTATAGTCTCTGCAGAAAGTGTAACTCTCCCACATGCAGTCCTAACCCTCCCACAGATAATGTAATTGCTGCCTAGCCCACACTTGTAGCAATACACGGGGGGGTACTCACAGAAACAGCCACATGCACAAATAGAATGATTTATACAGCAGTTACCCCCCCCCAATACACAACAATAGATTAATCCATTACCAGATAGGAAATCCCTTAGTAGGGAATTTGGGAATTTGCAGCCCCCTCCACTTCCCAGTTTAGAAGAACATACGATTAACCTACAGCAACGTCTAGTAAAAGAGTTCATCCTTATATAATATTAACACTCTCTATACTGACTTACATGCCTTAACGCCAGGTACAGATATGGGATCTGTTATCTGGAAACAGTATTCAGTTATGCATTATACCTCCCAAAATCTAAATATAAAAAGTTGGACAATTTAGACCACACCCCAGACCCATCCTGATCATGCTCAGTTGCACAGACACACCTCAAACAACCCACAATCCCACACATTTTCCAGATATGATTGTCACTGTCAGCAAAACCCCAATAGATCGCCAAGCTCTAATGAAAACACCAGTCAAACTATGTAATTTCCTTCCAATGCATTTTCAATTTTCCTATCAAATATGGCTGTTTGAACTTGTAGTTGAAAATACAGGAAAATACCTGTCTGCCATATTGCGCCCAGGAAAAACATGATTTTCCCTTGGTGAGGCTGAAAGGGCAGGATGCCTTGTAGTAAGTTTTGGATTAAAGGGGTGGGAAATGCAAATTAATTTTTTGTAAATAACAAGTTATTGTACCAATTACTTACTCTGGCTTGTTGTGCAGATGGATGTGCAGATGTAACGCGCTCGTTGCGCGCACCCACCCTCCCTCCACTTGTGTCCGTGCATACACCTTAAATTGTTAAATAAGAATTTCATTTTAAAAAGAATGATTTTTCTTTTTATAATGTGCCCTTGTTGATTAAATAATACTTCTATTTTGCTTTTACCCCAATATTTTACCCATTGGACCCTATATATACAGTACTCAAAAAATTCAGAAAATATAATCCATACCAGTACTGGCCTCTGGGTGTCACCATTTCCACAACCATGAAAATATGAAAGTGGTTTATGTAAAGCAGGGGTCTCAAACTCGCGGCCCGCGGGCCATTTGCGGCCCTCGGTACAATATTTTGTGGCCCGCACCAACGCTGAATGAATGGATCGCGATTTTTATTGCGATTCAAGGGATAATGCAAGACACCGTGGGCGGGAGCTGCTGATTGCGGAAATGACGTTATGCCATCACAGCAGTTATTATGGGAAGACGTAAGGAGCTAATTGTGCACACAGAACGTCATCCCATAATAACTGTTATGATGGCATAACGTCATTTCCGCAATCAGCAGCTCCGGACTTTTTTTTGTGAAATTCCTTATGCGGCCCAGCCTCATCCTGACTTTGCCTCCTGCGGCCCCCAGGTAAATTGAGTTTGAGCCCCCTGATGTAAAGTATGCAGACCACTGAATATCATTATCTGCACATGAGAGAAAACATATTAAGGTTAATATAGAGAAAAAAAACATACAGAAGTTCATATAAAGCAACTGAGCAATGCCATTTTTGACCACTAGATGTCACCATATGAATAAAAGAGAAAATCATGCAACGCAAATTATGGGCAAGGTTTTTACTAGAAAGGTATCATTTTCTTGTGTCCTTCATAAATGCACCTTAGGTTGTACAGTAATCACTTAAAGTTGATTAAAACATACCAAAAGGGGGTTTAATACTAGACATAAAAACAACACCCTGGTTGTATAATGTGGTAGGACAAAAAAGAAGTATTGTGGTAACAGATTTGAGCCATTTAGCAACATGCAGTCATATGGCTCCACTATATAACATCTGAGCAAAGATCAGTACAGAATGCACCTCTAAACAAAAACATGCAAATACTGGCCGAGTTTAAACTATTTAGAAGTTTGCACCCCAGTGTGCTTATCACCCACCCTCCAATCCTATCTGTATCTGAACACTGAAGGAGGTTTGTAGTCGCACTGATCACTAAACCTATTACCATGGAGCCACCATAGACATAAAGTATTCTGTTGCCTCTGTATCTTCCTAATGATATCCATAAGCTGAAGATTAAAATGTATTTATTTTCCTTGAATTCACCAATTCATCAATTATTTTAGTAAAACTAATGCAGAGCAGGTCCAGCTTTTGGACAGGGCCCATCTTAGCATGTAGAAAAACACATTTATATATATATATATATATATATATATATATAAAACAGTCCACGCGACAACACCACACTCCAAAATCTGCTGCTCTGCAGCTGCCCCTGTGCACGGGATATCATATAAATATCAAAATAAAACAGCCAGCACCAAGGGTCTTTGTGTTTCAAAAAATCTCTTGTGTATTATAATTGCATGACGTTTCGGTCCCTATTGGGGCCTTGAAAAAGGTCCCAAAAGGGACCAAAACGTCGGTTGTACATGCAATTATAATACACAAGAGATTTTTTGAAACACAAAGACCCTTGGTGCTGGCTGTTTTATTTTGAGATATATATATATATATATATATATATATATATATAGCAAGACAATGAGCCGCACACGGAGGGACTTTGTTAGAAAACAAAATTTTTTTTTAATGAAAACGATCCAACGTTTCGAGCACCAACTGTGCTCTTCCTCAGGGACAAACCACGTTGGATCGTTTTCATTAAAAAAATTTTTTGTTTTCTAACAAAGTCCCTGCGTGTGCGGCTCATTGTCTTGCTATATACATGGTTTTTGCAAGCACCTGGGGCATTTGATTACTATTAGGGTGTGCTCTGTTCTTTTCTGTATATATATATATATATATATTGGCCATGCAACCCTGATTCCAAGAATAAAAAGAACAACAAACAAGTTTTACACCAAAGCTCGCCATATATGACATTTAAGCCAAGCTTTGCACTCAACTCCGCTGCAAAGCCTGTGGGCACAGGTCCTTGTGCTCTGAACTAGACATCTTTCAAGGTTAAAGATGATATATTATTGCCTTCATGCCTTAATTATTCTTGCCAGTGCCATGGGCCCCAGATTGGTCAGTACATAGCCCAACAAGTCTCAAGGAAAGAAGTGTTTAGCAGTTTAGAAAGTTTGATGTATCCTATCGGCACAGTGTAAATCGGGTACTCAGGTAACAAAGCTTCAGGGAAAGGATTAGAAATTATATTTTGTAAAGGGAAGGGTTTAAAATCTTTCTCCACAATGCACACCTTAGCTAGCGTCTAAGATTGGCCCCATGTCAAATATTTGTCTATTTCTTCTACTTTTATTTGTCTACTTTAAAGCATGGTCCACCTTTAATGTAACTTTTAGCATGTCAAATGTCCTATTCCAAGCAACTTTGCAATGGGTCTTCATTAGTTTTTATAATTTCAAATGGGGGTCGCTGACACTCTATGAGGCTACAATTTTATTTTTATTGTTACTTTTTATTCATTATCTTTTTATTCAGTCCCTTCCCTATTTATATAACAGACTCTAATTTAAACCACTGCCTGGTTGCTAAGGTAAACAAGGCCCTAGTAACCTGATAGCTGCTGAAAATTACAAACTAAAGAGCTGCGGAACAAAAAGCTAAATAACCAAAAACCACAAAAAATAAAAAATGAAAACCAATAGCAAATAAGTATTGTTGTATAATCACTAGTGATGAGTCCTGTTTCACTTGCTAAATGCGGCTACTGCTAAGTTTTCTGACCTTTTTTTTATTTTTACATGACTTATTTGCCGTAAATTTTCGACGTATCTGCAACTTATTTGACGCAACCGCAACTTTTTTTTTTGATGCGAGCGCTACTTTTACCTGACTCACTTAACTTTTGTTGCAGCGTTTGCGAAAGTTTCTAAAAAAAAATGTCGAACTGCAGAATTTTGCTGTGAATTAATGACTGCCAAAAAAATTCACTCCTCGCTACTAATCACACTGACTGATAGTGATACGCAAATGCGGCTATCGCGAAAAATTTTTGACGCAACCGCAACTTTTTCCTCACTAGCTAATTTTTTGTCACACCAAATTTTTCCGCCAGTTTTGTGAAAAAAATCACCAATTGCAAAATGCTGAATTTGCAGAGAATCCATATCTGGCAAAAAATTTGCTCATCATTACTGACGAACAATATTGTGTATACAGTGTAAAATTACATAAAGATATAAATATATATATAGAAACACACATACACATAAAAATCAGTATTACTAAAAAAACACTTTCCTAGTTTTTTTTTTTTTTAAATTAGTGACATTTTGTCTGCAACAATCAGATTTTAGCAATTTATTATTTAGTATTGTAACATTTATATGGCTCTTTACAGTCTGTTACCAAAATGCTCTGTCATGTGACATGATAATGACCTGATGATGTCACAATAGTCATGAAGCATTTGTAAACAGCACAGGCACAGGCACTCTGTCATGTGACATGATAAAGCATTATGACATCACAATGCCCAAGTAGGGTTTACCAACTTAACAGCCACAATTTACTCAGTCTACATTTAGACTTAGTGACTGGCAGAGGTGAGTACAAGTTGTGGTCAAAAACAAATTGTTCTATTTATTGTTCATTAAAAAGTATGTTATTCATGCATAAATAAAGAGCAAACCTGAGTATACAATCCAATATTATATTTACAGAAAAATAATATGTTTACATAAATGTATAATGACACGAGGGGTTTGCATTAAATGTGTATTAAAGCATATTAGAAGTAGACACTGCAGCTAAAAATACACATTGGTCCTCAAATGCAACATTTTTTTGAAAATCTAGATTTGATATGATTGAATAAAGATGTTAATTCAAATTAACATGGTTATAGTTTATATTTGTATTCATGCCATTTGTTCAGTTGAGTCGTAATTACAACAGAGATTTTTATATGTGTGTGTATACTCAAATAATAAATCTACTTGCAGAGTATTCTAGCAGAGAAATGTTTTATATATTTTTTTCATACACATACAATTCTTTGCATTGGAGATCTACATACAGATGTATAAATGCATGTGGTGAAATCATTAAATTTATGTTTATAAAGTGGTATTTTTTATGTGACAGTTTATTGTTTGAGTGCATAGTAGCTATTGTTACAGCTATTATTACATTTTAATGTAATTACCTTTTTATCTTTTATCTTTTCTCTCTTAGACTTTGGATTTACCATGGCCTCTGCTAGAAACTTTTTTAAGCGACTTTTAAGACCTTTTATTTTATTCTGTAACATCAAATCTAGAAGAAAAAAATCATCTAATGCTAACAATACAAATGTGAAAAACAGTTGCAATGAAGAAAAGAATGGATTTCTTTTAAAGAAACCAAACACAAAGATAAACAAATTGGAATCAGAAGAAGCAACACAGGTTTGCACTAACTATCAAGAGCAAAATGAGCCCTTAAGCACCTGTATTAGAGAGGAAGAGAGAAATGAGGACTCCGTTCCCTGCAAAGCAGAGCAAGAAAGAAGCAGTGGCTTCAGTGCCTGCGCAAATGTGGAACAGCTAAATGAGTTCTCCACCCTCTGCTTAACAGAGGAATATGCTGAAAAGGCAGTAATTGTGGAACCTAAAGAAGAAACAGAGTTTGATAACAAAGAAGAAAGTGAAAAGAATCTCTTAACCCACAGCCTAGTGGAAGAGACAAGCAATGATGCCACCCTTGGCAAAAATGAAGAAGAGGAAAAGAAACCAGAACCGCCAAATCTCTGCTCCAATGAGGAACAGAGAAATGAGGCACCTACTTCTTGCTTAAAAGAGAAAAAGACCAGAAAGATGGCAAGGAAAGGGAAGAGAAATAAGAAGCAGATCCCCAAGGTGGAAAACCACTCTACTCTTTGCCAAAAAGAAGAAAATAGTAAAAAGATGGCGAGAAAAGAGAGGAAAAATAAGAAACGACTTATCAAGGCAGAAATAGTGAAAAACACACCAACCAACTATGAAGGATTATACAGACCCTTATATGACTGTATAAATAAAGGAGAGATAAATGAGACAACTTACAAAACAGAACAATGGAAAACAGAACCTGATTACACTCCTTGGATAAATGAGAAAAGCATGCCCTTCACTGACTGCTTACATGAGAGAAGGGCCAAAAAAGAAGAAAGGAAAGGTAGAAAATATAGCAGACAGACTATCAAAGCAGAAGAAAATAAAAAGAGAGAAAAGTTAATGGATGGATTAAAATCACACACCAGATACTACGCAGATGAAGAGAATGAATTATCTGATGATTCTGCGCATGTTGAGGTTACGGGCCAGCCCTTCCCAATGGGGAATGATGACTGGATCCCTGAACTCAACCTGACGCAGCAGCATAAAAATGACCTACGAGGTAGGGAATGTCTGGATGACAGAATCATCGATGCAGCTCAGTCCTTGCTAAAAATCCAGTTTGGGGCGGAGGGGCTTCAAAGCTGCCTCCTTTCCCAACTTGGATTTAATCCGGTTAAAGGACCCTCTGTACAGATTCATTATGACAGCTTAGAGAAACACTGGTTGACAAGCTGCTTTACAATGGATCATGTGGAGATTGCAGACAGTGCCAAGATAAAACATTATTGTACCTCACTAAGGAAACAGATAAATGATTGTTATAGTGCACTAGTGAGTGATCCTGAAGGAACTATGGAGATACTTGATGTCGATGAACAAGACAACACTCATGACTGTGGGGTTTATGCAATTGCTAATGCATATGAATTCCTGTCCGGTGGAAACCCCATCTGCAAATATGATCGCAAGAAGATGAGAGGACATCTCATTCGTTGTTTTGAGAGAAGGAAGTTTAGTGCTTTTCCTAAAAAAGCAGATGCCTGTGTGGTAGACTTGGAGCCCACACTTAACTTTACATGGCATGATAGAAAATGAGCTGCTATGTAATGAATGGCTGCATGACAGAACTTCTACCAAAGACCAGCCAATCAATATATTCTCCCAGTGACGTTTATACTGGAATATTGAAGAAATGATGGGAGGGAGAGGAGGTGTAAATATTCCAGTGGGAGGAAGAAGAGGCAGAAGGCTGGGAGAAAAACTGATGGGAGGGAGAGGAGGATGAAATATTAGGATGTATTATTATAATTATCTGTAATTTTTTACTATGAGTATAATATTTTTATACAAAAAATAAACACAATAAAAAGTTATTTGTTATATGTAAATAATAGTCAGTTTGAATTAAGAGTGCACCATACAGTTTGCACTTGCACCTACTGATTTTGCTGTATACCGTATTTACCTTCGCTGAGAATACAGCTATAAACACAGGGTTTTAGCTGAAATAGATAAGTTTACTAGTGATGTATGAATTTTTTCGGTAGGCATGGATTCGCAGTGAACTTCCGCATTTCTCCATTAGCAAATTGTTTCATGAAACTTCAGTGACAATCCGCTCAAAAAAAAAATGTTGTGAATCAAAAAAAGCAGTTGTGCAAAAATGGGCACAGTCACGGCAAAAATATTTTCGCAGATTTCATCATTCATATGATAAAAAAGTGAATTGGGGAATTTTATCTATAGTCTCTGCAGAAAGTGTAACTCTCCCACATGCAGTCCTAACCCTCCCACAGATAATGTAATTGCTGCCTAGCCCACACTTGTAGCAATACACGGGGGGGGGGGATACTCACAGAAACAGCCACATGCACAAATAGAATGATTTATACAGCAGTTACCCCCCCCCCAATACACAACAATAGATTAATCCATTACCAGATAGGAAATCCCTTAGTAGGGAATTTGGGAATTTGCAGCCCCCTCCACTTCCCAGTTTAGAAGAACATACGATTAACCTACAGCAACGTCTAGTAAAAGAGTTCATCCTTATATAATATTAACACTCTCTATACTGACTTACATGCCTTAACGCCAGGTACAGATATGGGATCTGTTATCTGGAAACAGTATTCAGTTATGCATTATACCTCCCAAAATCTAAATATAAAAAGTTGGACAATTTAGACCACACCCCAGACCCATCCTGATCATGCTCAGTTGCACAGACACACCTCAAACAACTCACAATCCCACACATTTTCCAGATAAGATTGTCACTGTCAGCAAAACCCCAATAGATCGCCAAGCTCTAATGAAAACACCAGTCAAACTATGTAATTTCCTTCCAATGCATTTTCAATTTTCCTATCAAATATGGCTGTTTGAACTTGTAGTTGAAAATACAGGAAAATACCTGTCTGCCATATTGCGCCCAGGAAAAACATGATTTTCCCTTGGTGAGGCTGAAAGGGCAGGATGCCTTGTAGTAAGTTTTGGATTAAAGGGGTGGGAAATGCAACTGCTACTGCTAATCAAATAAATAACAGATAAATAAATAGATAACTTTAGGGAAAGAAAAGTGCTACAGCAGCAGACAAAAGCAAGTTTAGGAACGCTAAGGAAGCTGCCATACTAATTATCAAGTACTTGGACCCCAGTGTACAAGTCCCACCACAGTACTACAATAGTAGTTACAAGGGCAAAATAATTCTTGATGCTGGACTTAATACAAATTTAATTTTTGTAAATAACAAGTTATTGTACCAATTACTTACTCTGGCTTGTTGTGCAGATGGATGTGCAGATGTAACGCGCTCGTTGCGCGCACCCACCCTCCCTCCACTTGTGTCCGTGCATACACCTTAAATTGTTAAATAAGAATTTCATTTTAAAAAGAATGATTTTTCTTTTTATAATGTGCCCTTGTTGATTAAATAATACTTCTATTTTGCTTTTACCCCAATATTTTACCCATTGGACCCTATATATACAGTACTCAAAAAATTCAGAAAATATAATCCATACCAGTACTGGCCTCTGGGTGTCACCATTTCCACAACCATGAAAATATGAAAGTGGTTTATGTAAAGTATGCAGACCACTGAATATCATTATCTGCACATGAGAGAAAACATATTAAGGTTAATATAGAGAAAACAATTTCTCTAGACTTGCTGGATATTCAATAAGAGAAAAAAAAACATACAGAAGTTCATATAAAGCATCTGAGCAATGCCATTTTTGACCACTAGATGTCACCATATGAATAAAAGAGAAAATCATGCAACGCAAATTATGGGCAAGGTTTTTACTAGAAAGGTATCATTTTCTTGTGTCCTTCATAAATGCACCTTAGGTTGTACAGTAATCACTTAAAGTTGATTAAAACATACCAAAAGGGGGTTTAATACTAGACATAAAAACAACACCCTGGTTGTATAATGTGTTAGGACAAAAAAGAAGTATTGTGGTAACAGATTTGAGCCGTTTAGCAACATGCAGTCATATGGCTCCACTATATAACATCTGAGCAAAGATCAGTACAGCATGCACCTCTAAACAAAAACATGCAAATACTGGCCGAGTTTAAACTATTTAGAAGTTTGCACCCCAGTGTGCTTATCACCCACCCTCCAATCCTATCTGTATCTGAACACTGAAGGAGGTTTGTAGTCGCACTGATCACTAAACCTATTACCATGGAGCCACCATAGACATAAAGTATTCTGTTGCCTCTGTATCTTCCTAATGATATCCATAAGCTGAAGATTAAAATGTATTTATTTTCCTTGAATTCACCAATTCATCAATTATTTTAGTAAAACTAATGCAGAGCAGGTCCAGCTTTTGGACAGGGCCCATCTTAGCATGTAGAAAAACACATTTATATATATATATATATATATATATATATATATGAAACAGTCCACGCGACAACACCACACTCCAAAATCTGCTGCTCTGCAGCTGCCCCTGTGCATGGGATATCATATAAATATCAAAATAAAACAGCCAGCACCAAGGGTCTTTGTGTTTCAAAAAATCTCTTGTGTATTATAATTGCATGACGTTTCGGTCCCTAATGGGGCCTTGAAAAAGGTCCCAAAAGGGACCAAAACGTCGGTTGTACATGCAATTATAATACACAAGAGATTTTTTGAAACACAAAGACCCTTGGTGCTGGCTGTTTTATTTTGAGATATATATATATATATATATATATATATATATATATATATAGCAAGACAATGAGCCGCACACGCAGGGACTTTGTTAGAAAACAAAATTTTTTTTTAATGAAAACGATCCAACGTTTCGAGCACCAACTGTGCTCTTCCTCAGGGACAAACCACAGTCCCTGAGGAAGAGCACAGTTGGTGCTCGAAACGTTGGATCGTTTTCATTAAAAAAAAATTTTGTTTTCTAACAAAGTCCCTGCGTGTGCGGCTCATTGTCTTGCTATATACATGGTTTTTGCAAGCACCTGGGGCATTTGATTACTATTAGGGTGTGCTCTGTTCTTTTCTGTATATATATATATATATATATATATATTGGCCATGCAACCCTGATTCCAAGAATAAAAAGAACAACAAACAAGTTTTACACCAAAGCTCGCCATATATGACATTTAAGCCAAGCTTTGCACTCAACTCCGCTGCAAAGCCTGTGGGCACAGGTCCTTGTGCTCTGAACTAGACATCTTTCAAGGTTAAAGATGATATATTATTGCCTTCATACCTTAATTATTCTTGCCAGTGCCATGGGCCCCAGATTAGTCAGTACATAGCCCAACAAGTCTCAAGGAAAGAAGTGTTTAGCAGTTTAGAAAATTTGATGTATCCTATCGGCACAGTGTAAATCGGGTACTCAGGTAACAAAGCTTCAGGGAAAGGATTAGAAATTATATTTTGTAAAGGGAAGGGTTTAAAATCTTTCTCCACAATGCACACCTTAGCTAGCGTCTAAGATTGGCCCCATGTCAAATATTTGTCTATTTCTTCTACTTTTATTTGTCTACTTTAAAGCATGGTCCACCTTTAATGTAACTTTTAGCATGTCAAATGTCCTATTCCAAGCAACTTTGCAATGGGTCTTCATTAGTTTTTATAATTTCAAATGGGGGTCGCTGACACTCTATGAGGCTACAATTTTATTTTTATTGTTACTTTTTATTCATTATCTTTTTATTCAGTCCCTTCCCTATTTAATAACAGACTCTAATTTAAACCACTGCCTGGTTGCTAAGGTAAACAAGGCCCTAGTAACCTGATAGCTGCTGAAAATTACAAACTAAAGAGCTGCGGAACAAAAAGCTAAATAACCAAAAACCACAAAAAATAAAAAATGAAAACCAATAGCAAATAAGTATTGTTGTATAATCACTAGTGATGAGTCCTGTTTCACTTGCTAAATGCGGCTACTGCTAAGTTTTCTGACCTTTTTTTTTTTTTTACATGACTTATTTGCCGTGAATTTTCGACGTATCTGCAACTTATTTGACGCAACCGCAACTTTTTTTTTGATGCGAGCGCTACTTTTACCTGACTCACTTAACTTTTGTTGCAGCGTTTGCGAAAGTTTCTAAAAAAAAATGTCGAACTGCAGAATTTTGCTGTGAATTAATGACTGCCAAAAAAATTCACTCCTCGCTACTAATCCCACTGACTGATAGTGATACGCAAATGCGGCTATCGCGAAAAATTTTTGACGCAACCGCAACTTTTTCCTCACTAGCTAATTTTTTGTCACACCAAATTTTTCCGCCAGTTTTGTGAAAAAAATCACCAATTGCAAAATGCTGAATTTGCAGAGAATCCATATCTGGCAAAAAATTTGCTCATCATTACTGACGAACAATATTGTGTATACAGTGTAAAATTACATAAAGATATAAATATATACAGTGGTGTGAAAAACTATTTGCCCCCTTTCTGATTTCTTATTCTTTTGCATGTTTGTCACACTTAAATGTTTCTGCTCATCAAAAACCGTTAACTATTAGTCAAAGATAACATAATTGAACACAAAATGCAGTTTTTAAATGAAGGTTTACGTTATTAAGGGAGAAAAAAAACTCCAAATCTACATGGCCCTGTGTGAAAAAGTGTTTGCCCCCCTTGTTAAAAAATAACTTAACTGTGGTTTATCAATTTCAATTTTCAATTTCAATATCAATTTCTGTAGTCACCCCCAGGCCTGATTACTGCCACACCTGTTTCAATCAAGAAATCACTTAAATAGGAGCTACCTGACACAGAGAAGTAGACCAAAAGCACCTCAAAAGCTAGACATCATGCCAAGATCCAAAGAAATTCAGGAACAAATGAGAACAAAAGTAATTGAGATCTATCAGTCTGGTAAAGGTTATAAAGCCATTTCTAAAGCTTTGGGACTCCAGCGAACCACAGTGAGAGCCATTATCCACAAATGGCAAAAACATGGAACAGTGGTGAACCTTCCCAGGAGTGGCCGGCCGACCAAAATTACCCCAAGAGCGCAGAGACAACTCATCCGAGAGGCCCCAAAAGACCCCAGGACAACATCTAAAGAACTGCAGGCCTCACTTTCCTCAATTAAGGTCAGTGTTCACGACTCCACCATAAGAAAGAGACTGGGCAAAAATGGCTTGCATGGCAGATTTCCAAGGCGCAAACCACTTTTAAGCAAAAAGAACATTATGGCTCGTCTCAATTTTGCTAAAAAACATCTCAATGATTGCCAAGATCAATATCTTGTGGACCGACGAGACAAAAGTTGAACTTTTTGGAAGGTGCGTGTCCCGTTACATCTGGCTTAAAAGTAACACAGCATTTCAGAAAAAGAACATCATACCAACAGTAAAATATGGTGGGGGTAGTGTGATGGTCTGGGGTTGTTTTGCTGCTTCAGGACCTGGAAGGCTTGCTGTGATAGATGGAACCATGAATTCTACTGTCTACCAAAAAATCCTGTAGGAGAATGTCCGGCCATCTGTTCGTCAACTCAAGCTGAAGCGATCTTGGGTGCTGCAGCAGGACAATGACCCAAAACAAACCAGCAAATCCACCTCTGAATGGCTGAAGAAAAACAAAATGAAGACTTTGGAGTGGCCTAGTCAAAGTCCTGACCTGAATCCTATTGAGATGGTGTGGCATGACCTTAAAAAGGCGGTTCACGCTAGAAAACCCTCAAATAAAGCTGAATTACAACAATTCTGCAAAGATGAGTGGGCCAAAATTCCTCCAGAGCGCTGTAAAAGACTCGTTGCAAGTTATCGCAAACGCTTGATTGCAGTTATTGCTGCTAAGGGTGGCCCAACCAGTTATTAGGTTCAGGGGGCAATTACTTTTTCACACAGGGCCATGTAGGTTTGGATTTTTTTTCTCCCTAAATAATAAAAACCCTCATTTAAAAACTGCATTTTGTGTTTACTTGTGTTATCTTTGACTAATAGTTAAATGTGTTTGATGATCAGAAACATTTTGTGTGACAAACATGCAAAAGAATAAGAAATCAGGAAGGGGGCAAATAGTTTTTCACACCACTGTATATAGAAACACACATACACATAAAAATCAGTATTACTAAAAAAAACACTTTCCTAGTTTTTTTTTTTTTTTTTAAATTAGTGACATTTTGTCTGCAACAATCAGATTTTAGCAATTTATTATTTAGTATTGTAACATTTATATGGCTCTTTACAGTCTGTTACCAAAATGCTCTGTCATGTGACATGATAATGACCTGATGATGTCACAATAGTCATGAAGCATTTGTAAACAGCACAGGCACAGGCACTCTGTCATGTGACATGATAAAGCATTATGACATCACAATGCCCAAGTAGGGTTTACCAACTTAACAGCCACAATTTACTCAGTCTACATTTAGACTTAGTGACTGGCAGAGGTGAGTACAAGTTGTGGTCAAAAACAAATTGTTCTATTTATTGTTCATTAAAAAGTATGTTATTCATGCATAAATAAAGAGCAAACCTGAGTATACAATCCAATATTATATTTACAGAAAAATAATATGTTTACATAAATGTATAATGACACGAGGGGTTTGCATTAAATGTGTATTAAAGCATATTAGAAGTAGACACTGCAGCTAAAAATACACATTGGTTCTCAAATGCAACATTTTTTTGAAAATCTAGATTTGATATGATTGAATAAAGATGTTAATTCAAATTAACATGGTTATAGTTTATATTTGTATTCATGCCATTTGTTCAGTTGAGTCGTAATTACAATAGAGATTTTTATATGTGTGTGTATACTCAAATAATAAATCTACTTGCAGAGTATTCTAGCAGAGAAATGTTTTATATATTTTTTTCATACACATACAATTCTTTGCATTGGAGATCTACATACAGATGTATAAATGCATGTGGTGAAATCATTAAATTTATGTTTATAAAGTGGTATTTTTTATGTGACAGTTTATTGTTTAAGTGCATAGTAGCTATTGTTACAGCAATTATTACATTTTAATGTAATTACCTTTTTATCTTTTATCTTTTCTCTCTTAGACTTTGGATTTACCATGGCCTCTGCTAGAAACTTTTTTAAGCGACTTTTAAGACCTTTTATTTTATTCTGTAACATCAAATCTAGAAGAAAAAAATCATCTGATGCTAACAATACAAATGTGAAAAACAGTTGCAATGAAGAAAAGAATGGATTTCTTTTAAAGAAACCAAACACAAAGATAAACAAATTGGAATCAGAAGAAGCAACACAGGTTTGCACTAACTATCAAGAGCAAAATGAGCCCTTAAGCACCTGTATTAGAGAGGAAGAGAGAAATGAGGACTCAGTTCCCTGCAAAGCAGAGCAAGAAAGAAGCAGTGACTTCAGTGCCTGCGCAAATGTGGAACAGCTAAATGAGTTCTCCACCCTCTGCTTAACAGAGGAATATGCTGAAAAGGCAGTAATTGTGGAACCTAAAGAAGAAACAGAATTTGATAACAAAGAAGAAAGTGAAAAGAATCTCTTAACCCACAGCCTAGTGGAAGAGACAAGCAATGATGCCACCCTTGGCAAAAATGAAGAAGAGGAAAAGAAACCAGAACCAGAAGTGCCAAATCTCTGCTCCAATGAGGAACAGAGAAATGAGGCACCTACTTCTTGCTTAAAAGAGAAAAAGACCAGAAAGATGGCAAGGAAAGGGAAGAGAAATAAGAAGCAGATCCCCAAGGTGGAAAACCACTCTACTCTTTGCCAAAAAGAGGAAAATAGTAAAAAGATGGCGAGAAAAGAGAGGAAAAATAAAAAACGACTTATCAAGGCAGAAATAGTGAAAAACACACCAACCAACTATGAAGGATTATACAGACCCTTATATGACTGTATAAATAAAGGAGAGAGAAATGAGGCAACTTACAAAACAGAACAATGGAAAACAGAACCTGATTACACTCCTTGGATAAATGAGAAAAGCATGCCCTTCACTGACTGCTTACATGAGAGAAGGGCCAAAAAAGAAGAAAGGAAAGGTAGAAAATATAGCAGACAGACTATCAAAGCAGAAGAAAATAAAAAGAGAGAAAAGTTAATGGATGGATTAAAATCACACACCAGATACTACGCAGATGAAGAGAATGAATTATCTGATGATTCTGCGCATGTTGAGGTTACGGGCCAGCCCTTCCCAATGGGGAATGATGACTGGATCCCTGAACTCAACCTGACGCAGCAGCATAAAAACGACCTACGAGGTAGGGAATGTCTGGATGACAGAATCATCGATGCAGCTCAGTCCTTGCTAAAAATCCAGTTTGGGGCGGAGGGGCTTCAAAGCTGCCTCCTTTCCCAACTTGGATTTAATCCGGTTAAAGGACCCTCTGTACAGATTCATTATGACAGCTTAGAGAAACACTGGTTGACAAGCTGCTTTACAATGGATCATGTGGAGATTGCAGACAGTGCCAAGATAAAACATTATTGTACCTCACTAAGGAAACAGATAAATGATTGTTATAGTGCACTAGTGAGTGATCCTGAAGGAACTATGGAGATACTTGATGTCGATGAACAAGACAACACTCATGACTGTGGGGTTTATGCAATTGCTAATGCATATGAATTCCTGTCCGGTGGAAACCCCATCTGCAAATATGATCGCAAGAAGATGAGAGGACATCTCATTCGTTGTTTTGAGAGAAGGAAGTTTAGTGCTTTTCCTAAAAAAGCAGATGCCTGTGTGGTAGACTTGGAGCCCACACTTAATTTTACATGGCATGATAGAAAATGAGCTGCTATGTAATGAATGGCTGCATGACAGAACTTCTACCAAAGACCAGCCAATCAATATATTCTCCCAGTGACGTTTATACTGGAATATTGAAGAAATGATGGGAGGGAGAGGAGGTGTAAATATTCCAGTGGGAGGAAGAAGAGGCAGAAGGCTGGGAGAAAAACTGATGGGAGGGAGAGGAGGATGAAATATTAGGATGTATTATTATAATTATCTGTAATTTTTTACTATGAGTATAATATTTTTATACAAAAAATAAACACAATAAAAAGTTATTTGTTATATGTAAATAATAGTCAGTTTGAATTAAGAGTGCACCATACAGTTTGCACTTGCACCTACTGATTTTGCTGTATACCGTATTTACCTTTGCTGAGAATACAGCTATAAACACAGGGTTTTAGCTGAAATAGATAAGTTTACTAGTGATGTATGAATTTTTTCAGTAGGCATGGATTCGCAGTGAACTTCCGCATTTCTCCATTAGCAAATTGTTTCATGAAACTTCAGTGACAATCCGCTCAAAAAAAAATGTTGTGAATCAAAAAAAGCAGTTGTGCAAAAATGGGCACAGTCACGGCAAAAATATTTTCGCAGATTTCATCATTCATATGATAAAAAAGTGAATTGGGGAATTTTATCTATAGTCTCTGCAGAAAGTGTAACTCTCCCACATGCAGTCCTAACCCTCCCACAGATAATGTAATTGCTGCCTAGCCCACACTTGTAGCAATACACGGGGGGGGGGGGATACTCACAGAAACAGCCACATGCACAAATAGAATGATTTATACAGCAGTTACCCCCCCCCCCCCAATACACAACAATAGATTAATCCATTACCAGATAGGAAATCCCTTAGTAGGGAATTTGGGAATTTGCAGCCCCCTCCACTTCCCAGTTTAGAAGAACATACGATTAACCTACAGCAACGTCTAGTAAAAGAGTTCATCCTTATATAATATTAACACTCTCTATACTGACTTACATGCCTTAACGCCAGGTACAGATATGGGATCTGTTATCTGGAAACAGTATTCAGTTATGCATTATACCTCCCAAAATCTAAATATAAAAAGTTGGACAATTTAGACCACACCCCAGACCCATCCTGATCATGCTCAGTTGCACAGACACACCTCAAACAACCCACAATCCCACACATTTTCCAGATATGATTGTCACTGTCAGCAAAACCCCAATAGATCGCCACGCTCTAATGAAAACACCAGTCAAACTATGTAATTTCCTTCCAATGCATTTTCAATTTTCCTATCAAATATGGCTGTTTGAACTTGTAGTTGAAAATACAGGAAAATACCTGTCTGCCATATTGCGCCCAGGAAAAACATGATTTTCCCTTGGTGAGGCTGAAAGGGCAGGATGCCTTGTAGTAAGTTTTGGATTAAAGGGGTGGGAAATGCAAATTAATTTTTTGTAAATAACAAGTTATTGTACCAATTACTTACTCTGGCTTGTTGTGCAGATGGATGTGCAGATGTAACGCGCTCGTTGCGCGCACCCACCCTCCCTCCACTTGTGTCCGTGCATACACCTTAAATTGTTAAATAAGAATTTCATTTTAAAAAGAATGATTTTTCTTTTTATAATGTGCCCTTGTTGATTAAATAATACTTCTATTTTGCTTTTACCCCAATATTTTACCCATTGGACCCTATATATACAGTACTCAAAAAATTCAGAAAATATAATCCATACCAGTACTGGCCTCTGGGTGTCACCATTTCCACAACCATGAAAATATGAAAGTGGTTTATGTAAAGCAGGGGTCTCAAACTCGCGGCCCGCGGGCCATTTGCGGCCCTCGGTACAATATTTTGTGGCCCGCACCAACGCTGAATGAATGGATCGCGATTTTTATTGCGATTCAAGGGATAATGCAAGACACCGTGGGCGGGAGCTGCTGATTGCGGAAATGACGTTATGCCATCACAGCAGTTATTATGGGAAGACGTAAGGAGCTAATTGTGCACACAGAACGTCATCCCATAATAACTGTTATGATGGCATAACGTCATTTCCGCAATCAGCAGCTCCGGACTTTTTTTTGTGAAATTCCTTATGCGGCCCAGCCTCATCCTGACTTTGCCTCCTGCGGCCCCCAGGTAAATTGAGTTTGAGCCCCCTGATGTAAAGTATGCAGACCACTGAATATCATTATCTGCACATGAGAGAAAACATATTAAGGTTAATATAGAGAAAAAAAACATACAGAAGTTCATATAAAGCAACTGAGCAATGCCATTTTTGACCACTAGATGTCACCATATGAATAAAAGAGAAAATCATGCAACGCAAATTATGGGCAAGGTTTTTACTAGAAAGGTATCATTTTCTTGTGTCCTTCATAAATGCACCTTAGGTTGTACAGTAATCACTTAAAGTTGATTAAAACATACCAAAAGGGGGTTTAATACTAGACATAAAAACAACACCCTGGTTGTATAATGTGGTAGGACAAAAAAGAAGTATTGTGGTAACAGATTTGAGCCATTTAGCAACATGCAGTCATATGGCTCCACTATATAACATCTGAGCAAAGATCAGTACAGAATGCACCTCTAAACAAAAACATGCAAATACTGGCCGAGTTTAAACTATTTAGAAGTTTGCACCCCAGTGTGCTTATCACCCACCCTCCAATCCTATCTGTATCTGAACACTGAAGGAGGTTTGTAGTCGCACTGATCACTAAACCTATTACCATGGAGCCACCATAGACATAAAGTATTCTGTTGCCTCTGTATCTTCCTAATGATATCCATAAGCTGAAGATTAAAATGTATTTATTTTCCTTGAATTCACCAATTCATCAATTATTTTAGTAAAACTAATGCAGAGCAGGTCCAGCTTTTGGACAGGGCCCATCTTAGCATGTAGAAAAACACATTTATATATATATATATATATATATATATATATATATAAAACAGTCCACGCGACAACACCACACTCCAAAATCTGCTGCTCTGCAGCTGCCCCTGTGCACGGGATATCATATAAATATCAAAATAAAACAGCCAGCACCAAGGGTCTTTGTGTTTCAAAAAATCTCTTGTGTATTATAATTGCATGACGTTTCGGTCCCTATTGGGGCCTTGAAAAAGGTCCCAAAAGGGACCAAAACGTCGGTTGTACATGCAATTATAATACACAAGAGATTTTTTGAAACACAAAGACCCTTGGTGCTGGCTGTTTTATTTTGAGATATATATATATATATATATATATATATATATATATATAGCAAGACAATGAGCCGCACACGGAGGGACTTTGTTAGAAAACAAAATTTTTTTTTAATGAAAACGATCCAACGTTTCGAGCACCAACTGTGCTCTTCCTCAGGGACAAACCACGTTGGATCGTTTTCATTAAAAAAAATTTTTGTTTTCTAACAAAGTCCCTGCGTGTGCGGCTCATTGTCTTGCTATATACATGGTTTTTGCAAGCACCTGGGGCATTTGATTACTATTAGGGTGTGCTCTGTTCTTTTCTGTATATATATATATATATATATATTGGCCATGCAACCCTGATTCCAAGAATAAAAAGAACAACAAACAAGTTTTACACCAAAGCTCGCCATATATGACATTTAAGCCAAGCTTTGCACTCAACTCCGCTGCAAAGCCTGTGGGCACAGGTCCTTGTGCTCTGAACTAGACATCTTTCAAGGTTAAAGATGATATATTATTGCCTTCATGCCTTAATTATTCTTGCCAGTGCCATGGGCCCCAGATTGGTCAGTACATAGCCCAACAAGTCTCAAGGAAAGAAGTGTTTAGCAGTTTAGAAAATTTGATGTATCCTATCGGCACAGTGTAAATCGGGTACTCAGGTAACAAAGCTTCAGGGAAAGGATTAGAAATTATATTTTGTAAAGGGAAGGGTTTAAAATCTTTCTCCACAATGCACACCTTAGCTAGCGTCTAAGATTGGCCCCATGTCAAATATTTGTCTATTTCTTCTACTTTTATTTGTCTACTTTAAAGCATGGTCCACCTTTAATGTAACTTTTAGCATGTCAAATGTCCTATTCCAAGCAACTTTGCAATGGGTCTTCATTAGTTTTTATAATTTCAAATGGGGGTCGCTGACACTCTATGAGGCTACAATTTTATTTTTATTGTTACTTTTTATTCATTATCTTTTTATTCAGTCCCTTCCCTATTTATATAACAGACTCTAATTTAAACCACTGCCTGGTTGCTAAGGTAAACAAGGCCCTAGTAACCTGATAGCTGCTGAAAATTACAAACTAAAGAGCTGCGGAACAAAAAGCTAAATAACCAAAAACCACAAAAAATAAAAAATGAAAACCAATAGCAAATAAGTATTGTTGTATAATCACTAGTGATGAGTCCTGTTTCACTTGCTAAATGCGGCTACTGCTAAGTTTTCTGACCTTTTTTTTATTTTTACATGACTTATTTGCCGTAAATTTTCGACGTATCTGCAACTTATTTGACGCAACCGCAACTTTTTTTTTTGATGCGAGCGCTACTTTTACCTGACTCACTTAACTTTTGTTGCAGCGTTTGCGAAAGTTTCTAAAAAAAAATGTCGAACTGCAGAATTTTGCTGTGAATTAATGACTGCCAAAAAAATTCACTCCTCGCTACTAATCCCACTGACTGATAGTGATACGCAAATGCGGCTATCGCGAAAAATTTTTGACGCAACCGCAACTTTTTCCTCACTAGCTAATTTTTTGTCACACCAAATTTTTCCGCCAGTTTTGTGAAAAAAATCACCAATTGCAAAATGCTGAATTTGCAGAGAATCCATATCTGGCAAAAAATTTGCTCATCATTACTGACGAACAATATTGTGTATACAGTGTAAAAATCACATAAAGATATAAATATATATATAGAAACACACATACACATAAAAATCAGTATTACTAAAAAAACACTTTCCTAGTTTTTTTTTTTTTTTAATTAGTGACATTTTGTCTGCAACAATCAGATTTTAGCAATTTATTATTTAGTATTGTAACATTTATATGGCTCTTTACAGTCTGTTACCAAAATGCTCTGTCATGTGACATGATAATGACCTGATGATGTCACAATAGTCATGAAGCATTTGTAAACAGCACAGGCACAGGCACTCTGTCATGTGACATGATAAAGCATTATGACATCACAATGCCCAAGTAGGGTTTACCAACTTAACAGCCACAATTTACTCAGTCTACATTTAGACTTAGTGACTGGCAGAGGTGAGTACAAGTTGTGGTCAAAAACAAATTGTTCTATTTATTATTCATTAAAAAGTATGTTATTCATGCATAAATAAAGAGCAAACCTGAGTATACAATCCAATATTATATTTACAGAAAAATAATATGTTTACATAAATGTATAATGACACGAGGGGTTTGCATTAAATGTGTATTAAAGCATATTAGAAGTAGACACTGCAGCTAAAAATACACATTGGTCCTCAAATGCAACATTTTTTTGAAAATCTAGATTTGATATGATTGAATAAAGATGTTAATTCAAATTAACATGGTTATAGTTTATATTTGTATTCATGCCATTTGTTCAGTTGAGTCGTAATTACAACAGAGATTTTTATATGTGTGTGTATACTCAAATAATAAATCTACTTGCAGAGTATTCTAGCAGAGAAATGTTTTATATATTTTTTTCATACACATACAATTCTTTGCATTGGAGATCTACATACAGATGTATAAATGCATGTGGTGAAATCATTAAATTTATGTTTATAAAGTGGTATTTTTTATGTGACAGTTTATTGTTTGAGTGCATAGTAGCTATTGTTACAGCTATTATTACATTTTAATGTAATTACCTTTTTATCTTTTATCTTTTCTCTCTTAGACTTTGGATTTACCATGGCCTCTGCTAGAAACTTTTTTAAGCGACTTTTAAGACCTTTTATTTTATTCTGTAACATCAAATCTAGAAGAAAAAAATCATCTAATGCTAACAATACAAATGTGAAAAACAGTTGCAATGAAGAAAAGAATGGATTTCTTTTAAAGAAACCAAACACAAAGATAAACAAATTGGAATCAGAAGAAGCAACACAGGTTTGCACTAACTATCAAGAGCAAAATGAGCCCTTAAGTACCTGTATTAGAGAGGAAGAGAGAAATGAGGACTCCGTTCCCTGCAAAGCAGAGCAAGAAAGAAGCAGTGGCTTCAGTGCCTGCGCAAATGTGGAACAGCTAAATGAGTTCTCCACCCTCTGCTTAACAGAGGAATATGCTGAAAAGGCAGTAATTGTGGAACCTAAAGAAGAAACAGAGTTTGATAACAAAGAAGAAAGTGAAAAGAATCTCTTAACCCACAGCCTAGTGGAAGAGACAAGCAATGATGCCACCCTTGGCAAAAATGAAGAAGAGGAAAAGAAACCAGAACCGCCAAATCTCTGCTCCAATGAGGAACAGAGAAATGAGGCACCTACTTCTTGCTTAAAAGAGAAAAAGACCAGAAAGATGGCAAGGAAAGGGAAGAGAAATAAGAAGCAGATCCCCAAGGTGGAAAACCACTCTACTCTTTGCCAAAAAGAAGAAAATAGTAAAAAGATGGCGAGAAAAGAGAGGAAAAATAAGAAACGACTTATCAAGGCAGAAATAGTGAAAAACACACCAACCAACTATGAAGGATTATACAGACCCTTATATGACTGTATAAATAAAGGAGAGATAAATGAGACAACTTACAAAACAGAACAATGGAAAACAGAACCTGATTACACTCCTTGGATAAATGAGAAAAGCATGCCCTTCACTGACTGCTTACATGAGAGAAGGGCCAAAAAAGAAGAAAGGAAAGGTAGAAAATATAGCAGACAGACTATCAAAGCAGAAGAAAATAAAAAGAGAGAAAAGTTAATGGATGGATTAAAATCACACACCAGATACTACGCAGATGAAGAGAATGAATTATCTGATGATTCTGCGCATGTTGAGGTTACGGGCCAGCCCTTCCCAATGGGGAATGATGACTGGATCCCTGAACTCAACCTGACGCAGCAGCATAAAAATGACCTACGAGGTAGGGAATGTCTGGATGACAGAATCATCGATGCAGCTCAGTCCTTGCTAAAAATCCAGTTTGGGGCGGAGGGGCTTCAAAGCTGCCTCCTTTCCCAACTTGGATTTAATCCGGTTAAAGGACCCTCTGTACAGATTCATTATGACAGCTTAGAGAAACACTGGTTGACAAGCTGCTTTACAATGGATCATGTGGAGATTGCAGACAGTGCCAAGATAAAACATTATTGTACCTCACTAAGGAAACAGATAAATGATTGTTATAGTGCACTAGTGAGTGATCCTGAAGGAACTATGGAGATACTTGATGTCGATGAACAAGACAACACTCATGACTGTGGGGTTTATGCAATTGCTAATGCATATGAATTCCTGTCCGGTGGAAACCCCATCTGCAAATATGATCGCAAGAAGATGAGAGGACATCTCATTCGTTGTTTTGAGAGAAGGAAGTTTAGTGCTTTTCCTAAAAAAGCAGATGCCTGTGTGGTTGACTTGGAGCCCACACTTAACTTTACATGGCATGATAGAAAATGAGCTGCTATGTAATGAATGGCTGCATGACAGAACTTCTACCAAAGACCAGCCAATCAATATATTCTCCCAGTGACGTTTATACTGGAATATTGAAGAAATGATGGGAGGGAGAGGAGGTGTAAATATTCCAGTGGGAGGAAGAAGAGGCAGAAGGCTGGGAGAAAAACTGATGGGAGGGAGAGGAGGATGAAATATTAGGATGTATTATTATAATTATCTGTAATTTTTTACTATGAGTATAATATTTTTATACAAAAAATAAACACAATAAAAAGTTATTTGTTATATGTAAATAATAGTCAGTTTGAATTAAGAGTGCACCATACAGTTTGCACTTGCACCTACTGATTTTGCTGTATACCGTATTTACCTTCGCTGAGAATACAGCTATAAACACAGGGTTTTAGCTGAAATAGATAAGTTTACTAGTGATGTATGAATTTTTTCGGTAGGCATGGATTCGCAGTGAACTTCCGCATTTCTCCATTAGCAAATTGTTTCATGAAACTTCAGTGACAATCCGCTCAAAAAAAAAATGTTGTGAATTAAAAAAAGCAGTTGTGCAAAAATGGGCACAGTCACGGCAAAAATATTTTCGCAGATTTCATCATTCATATGATAAAAAAGTGAATTGGGGAATTTTATCTATAGTCTCTGCAGAAAGTGTAACTCTCCCACATGCAGTCCTAACCCTCCCACAGATAATGTAATTGCTGCCTAGCCCACACTTGTAGCAATACACGGGGGGGGGGATACTCACAGAAACAGCCACATGCACAAATAGAATGATTTATACAGCAGTTACCCCCCCCCCCCAATACACAACAATAGATTAATCCATTACCAGATAGGAAATCCCTTAGTAGGGAATTTGGGAATTTGCAGCCCCCTCCACTTCCCAGTTTAGAAGAACATACGATTAACCTACAGCAACGTCTAGTAAAAGAGTTCATCCTTATATAATATTAACACTCTCTATACTGACTTACATGCCTTAACGCCAGGTACAGATATGGGATCTGTTATCTGGAAACAGTATTCAGTTATGCATTATACCTCCCAAAATCTAAATATAAAAAGTTGGACAATTTAGACCACACCCCAGACCCATCCTGATCATGCTCAGTTGCACAGACACACCTCAAACAACTCACAATCCCACACATTTTCCAGATAAGATTGTCACTGTCAGCAAAACCCCAATAGATCGCCAAGCTCTAATGAAAACACCAGTCAAACTATGTAATTTCCTTCCAATGCATTTTCAATTTTCCTATCAAATATGGCTGTTTGAACTTGTAGTTGAAAATACAGGAAAATACCTGTCTGCCATATTGCGCCCAGGAAAAACATGATTTTCCCTTGGTGAGGCTGAAAGGGCAGGATGCCTTGTAGTAAGTTTTGGATTAAAGGGGTGGGAAATGCAACTGCTACTGCTAATCAAATAAATAACAGATAAATAAATAGATAACTTTAGGGAAAGAAAAGTGCTACAGCAGCAGACAAAAGCAAGTTTAGGAACGCTAAGGAAGCTGCCATACTAATTATCAAGTACTTGGACCCCAGTGTACAAGTCCCACCACAGTACTACAATAGTAGTTACAAGGGCAAAATAATTCTTGATGCTGGACTTAATACAAATTTAATTTTTGTAAATAACAAGTTATTGTACCAATTACCAAAATTTTCTTTTTATAATGTGCCCTTGTTGATTAAATAATACTTCTATTTTGCTTTTACCCCAATATTTTACCCATTGGACCCTATATATACAGTACTCAAAAAATTCAGAAAATATAATCCATACCAGTACTGGCCTCTGGGTGTCACCATTTCCACAACCATGAAAATATGAAAGTGGTTTATGTAAAGTATGCAGACCACTGAATATCATTATCTGCACATGAGAGAAAACATATTAAGGTTAATATAGAGAAAACAATTTCTCTAGACTTGCTGGATATTCAATAAGAGAGAAAAAACATACAGAAGTTCATATAAAGCAGTGCTGTCCAACTTCTACGGTGCCGAGGGCCGGAATTTCTCTAGCATACATGGTGGAGGGCCGTTAATGGAAGCCAGTTTTGACCACTCCCCCTTTTTGAACCACACCCACTTCAAACCACACCTATTTTATCACAATGGTGGTAGCACAGCAAAATCCCAAATGCTTGGTCCTTACTGTGGGGATATCAACCATCATTCATATGTGAAAGAATTATGTCATATTAAGATATACCCTTAAATTCCATATGCCTCCTCCTCCCCTGTGGATAGCACAGCAACCCCCAGCATATAATTACACACCTTTGGGACCATTTAATGGCTATTTCCAACTGCTAACAAACTCCCACAACAAACCCCTTCCAGGTTCACCTCCCACAAGCAGCATAGGGCAAGCAGAGTATGGCACACACAGGCAGCACTCTGCCTGTCCTATGCTGTCTGTGTGTACCATACTCTGCCTGTCCTACCCTGCCTGTGTGTGCCATACTCTGCCTTCCCTATGCTGCCTCTGTGTGCCACACTTTGCCTGCCCTATGCTGTCTGTGTGTGCCATACTCTGCCTGTCCTACCCTGCCTGTGTGTGCCATACTCTGCCTTCCCTATGCTGCCTCTGTGTGCCATACTCTGCCTGCCCTACCCTAACTGTGTGTGCCATACTCTGCCTGACCTACCCTTCCTGTGTGTGCCATACTCTCCCTGACCTATGCTGCCTGTGTGTGTGCCATACTCTCCCTGACCTATGCTGCCTGTGTGTGCCATACTCTACCTGCCCTATGCTGGCTGTATGTGCCATACTCTGCCTACAGTACCTGAGTATCTGAGGTGTGAAGAAGTGAACAATGGGAGTGATTACAGTCTGAGCCTGAGGTGTGAACACTGCAGGGGGTGAACAATGCAGGTATTAAAAGGTGTGAAAAACACAGGGGATTACATTTTTAAACAATACAGAGGGATTACAGGCTGAATCTGAGGTGAGAACAATGCAGGGGGGGCAGTTAATCTCAGTACTGATACCATTTAATGCTTACTCAAAGGTAAGACATCAAAGCAGCCAGACAGGTGGAGGGCCACACAGAGGGGGGCCGCCAGTTGGACAGCACTGATATAAAGCATCTGAGCAATGCCATTTTTGACCACTAGATGTCACCATATGAATAAAAGAGAAAATCATGCAACGCAAATTATGGGCAAGGTTTTTACTAGAAAGGTATCATTTTCTTGTGTCCTTCATAAATGCACCTTAGGTTGTACAGTAATCACTTAAAGTTGATTAAAACATACCAAAAGGGGGTTTAATACTAGACATAAAAACAACACCCTGGTTGTATAATGTGTTAGGACAAAAAAGAAGTATTGTGGTAACAGATTTGAGCCATTTAGCAACAGTCAGTCATATGGCTCCACTATATAACATCTGAGCAAAGATCAGTACAGCATGCACCTCTAAACAAAAACATGCAAATACTGGCCGAGTTTAAACTATTTAGAAGTTTGCACCCCAGTGTGCTTATCACCCACCCTCCAATCCTATCTGTATCTGAACACTGAAGGAGGTTTGTAGTCGCACTGATCACTAAACCTATTACCATGGAGCCACCATAGACATAAAGTATTCTGTTGCCTCTGTATCTTCCTAATGATATCCATAAGCTGAAGATTAAAATGTATTTATTTTCCTTGAATTCACCAATTCATCAATTATTTTAGTAAAACTAATGCAGAGCAGGTCCAGCTTTTGGACAGGGCCCATCTTAGCATGTAGAAAAACACATTTATATATATATATATATATATATATATATATATATAAAACAGTCCACGCGACAACACCACACTCCAAAATCTGCTACTCTGCAGCTGCCCCTGTGCACGGGATATCATATAAATATCAAAATAAAACAGCCAGCACCAAGGGTCTTTGTGTTTCAAAAAATCTCTTGTGTATTATAATTGCATGTACAACCGACGTTTTGGTCCCTTTTGGGACCTTTTTCAAGGCCCCAATAGGGACCGAAACGTCATGCAATTATAATACACAAGAGATTTTTTGAAACACAAAGACCCTTGGTGCTGGCTGTTTTATTTTGAGATATATATATATATATATATATATATAAATATATATAGCAAGACAATGAGCCGCACACGGAGGGACTTTGTTAGAAAACAAAATTTTTTTTTAATGAAAACGATCCAACGTTTCGAGCACCAACTGTGCTCTTCCTCAGGGACAAACCACGTTGGATCGTTTTCATTAAAAAAAATTTTTGTTTTCTAACAAAGTCCCTGCGTGTGCGGCTCATTGTCTTGCTATATACATGGTTTTTGCAAGCACCTGGGGCATTTGATTACTATTAGGGTGTGCTCTGTTCTTTTCTGTATATATATATATATATATATTGGCCATGCAACCCTGATTCCAAGAATAAAAAGAACAACAAACAAGTTTTACACCAAAGCTCGCCATATATGACATTTAAGCCAAGCTTTGCACTCAACTCCGCTGCAAAGCCTGTGGGCACAGGTCCTTGTGCTCTGAACTAGACATCTTTCAAGGTTAAAGATGATATATTATTGCCTTCATGCCTTAATTATTCTTGCCAGTGCCATGGGCCCCAGATTGGTCAGTACATAGCCCAACAAGTCTCAAGGAAAGAAGTGTTTAGCAGTTTAGAAAGTTTGATGTATCCTATCGGCACAGTGTAAATCGGGTACTCAGGTAACAAAGCTTCAGGGAAAGGATTAGAAATTATATTTTGTAAAGGGAAGGGTTTAAAATCTTTCTCCACAATGCACACCTTAGCTAGCGTCTAAGATTGGCCCCATGTCAAATATTTGTCTATTTCTTCTACTTTTATTTGTCTACTTTAAAGCATGGTCCACCTTTAATGTAACTTTTAGCATGTCAAATGTCCTATTCCAAGCAACTTTGCAATGGGTCTTCATTAGTTTTTATAATTTCAAATGGGGGTCGCTGACACTCTATGAGGCTACAATTTTATTTTTATTGTTACTTTTTATTCATTATCTTTTTATTCAGTCCCTTCCCTATTTATATAACAGACTCTAATTTAAACCACTGCCTGGTTGCTAAGGTAAACAAGGCCCTAGTAACCTGATAGCTGCTGAAAATTACAAACTAAAGAGCTGGGGAACAAAAAGCTAAATAACCAAAAACCACAAAAAATAAAAAATGAAAACCAATAGCAAATAAGTATTGTTGTATAATCACTAGTGATGAGTCCTGTTTCACTTGCTAAATGCGGCTACTGCTAAGTTTTCTGACCTTTTTTTTATTTTTACATGACTTATTTGCCGTAAATTTTCGACGTATCTGCAACTTATTTGACGCAACCGCAACTTTTTTTTTTGATGCGAGCGCTACTTTTACCTGACTCACTTAACTTTTGTTGCAGCGTTTGCGAAAGTTTCTAAAAAAAAATGTCGAACTGCAGAATTTTGCTGTGAATTAATGACTGCCAAAAAAATTCACTCCTCGCTACTAATCACACTGACTGATAGTGATACGCAAATGCGGCTATCGCGAAAAATTTTTGACGCAACCGCAACTTTTTCCTCACTAGCTAATTTTTTGTCACACCAAATTTTTCCGCCAGTTTTGTGAAAAAAATCACCAATTGCAAAATGCTGAATTTGCAGAGAATCCATATCTGGCAAAAAATTTGCTCATCATTACTGACGAACAATATTGTGTATACAGTGTAAAATTACATAAAGATATAAATATATATATAGAAACACACATACACATAAAAATCAGTATTACTAAAAAAACACTTTCCTAGTTTTTTTTTTTTTTTTAAATTAGTGACATTTTGTCTGCAACAATCAGATTTTAGCAATTTATTATTTAGTATTGTAACATTTATATGGCTCTTTACAGTCTGTTACCAAAATGCTCTGTCATGTGACATGATAATGACCTGATGATGTCACAATAGTCATGAAGCATTTGTAAACAGCACAGGCACAGGCACTCTGTCATGTGACATGATAAAGCATTATGACATCACAATGCCCAAGTAGGGTTTACCAACTTAACAGCCACAATTTACTCAGTCTACATTTAGACTTAGTGACTGGCAGAGGTGAGTACAAGTTGTGGTCAAAAACAAATTGTTCTATTTATTGTTCATTAAAAAGTATGTTATTCATGCATAAATAAAGAGCAAACCTGAGTATACAATTCAATATTATATTTACAGAAAAATAATATGTTTACATAAATGTATAATGACACGAGGGGTTTGCATTAAATGTGTATTAAAGCATATTAGAAGTAGACACTGCAGCTAAAAATACACATTGGTCCTCAAATGCAACATTTTTTTGAAAATCTAGATTTGATATGATTGAATAAAGATGTTAATTCAAATTAACATGGTTATAGTTTATATTTGTATTCATGCCATTTGTTCAGTTGAGTCGTAATTACAATAGAGATTTTTATATGTGTGTGTATACTCAAATAATAAATCTACTTGCAGAGTATTCTAGCAGAGAAATGTTTTATATATTTTTTTCATACACATACAATTCTTTGCATTGGAGATCTACATACAGATGTATAAATGCATGTGGTGAAATCATTAAATTTATGTTTATAAAGTGGTATTTTTTATGTGACAGTTTATTGTTTAAGTGCATAGTAGCTATTGTTACAGCTATTATTACATTTTAATGTAATTACCTTTTTATCTTTTATCTTTTCTCTCTTAGACTTTGGATTTACCATGGCCTCTGCTAGAAACTTTTTTAAGCGACTTTTAAGACCTTTTATTTTATTCTGTAACATCAAATCTAGAAGAAAAAAATCATCTGATGCTAACAATACAAATGTGAAAAACAGTTGCAATGAAGAAAAGAATGGATTTCTTTTAAAGAAACCAAACACAAAGATAAACAAATTGGAATCAGAAGAAGCAACACAGGTTTGCACTAACTATCAAGAGCAAAATGAGCCCTTAAGCACCTGTATTAGAGAGGAAGAGAGAAATGAGGACTCTGTTCCCTGCAAAGCAGAGCAAGAAAGAAGCAGTGACTTCAGTGCCTGCGCAAATGTGGAACAGCTAAATGAGTTCTCCACCCTCTGCTTAACAGAGGAATATGCTGAAAAGGCAGTAATTGTGGAACCTAAAGAAGAAACAGAATTTGATAACAAAGAAGAAAGTGAAAAGAATCTCTTAACCCACAGCCTAGTGGAAGAGACAAGCAATGATGCCACCCTTGGCAAAAATGAAGAAGAGGAAAAGAAACCAGAACCAGAAGTGCCAAATCTCTGCTCCAATGAGGAACAGAGAAATGAGGCACCTACTTCTTGCTTAAAAGAGAAAAAGACCAGAAAGATGGCAAGGAAAGGGAAGAGAAATAAGAAGCAGATCCCCAAGGTGGAAAACCACTCTACTCTTTGCCAAAAAGAGGAAAATAGTAAAAAGATGGCGAGAAAAGAGAGGAAAAATAAGAAACGACTTATCAAGGCAGAAATAGTGAAAAACACACCAACCAACTATGAAGGATTATACAGACCCTTATATGACTGTATAAATAAAGGAGAGAGAAATGAGACAACTTACAAAACAGAACAATGGAAAACAGAACCTGATTACACTCCTTGGATAAATGAGAAAAGCATGCCCTTCACTGACTGCTTACATGAGAGAAGGGCCAAAAAAGAAGAAAGGAAAGGTAGAAAATATAGCAGACAGACTATCAAAGCAGAAGAAAATAAAAAGAGAGAAAAGTTAATGGATGGATTAAAATCACACACCAGATACTACGCAGATGAAGAGAATGAATTATCTGATGATTCTGCGCATGTTGAGGTTACGGGCCAGCCCTTCCCAATGGGGAATGATGACTGGATCCCTGAACTCAACCTGACGCAGCAGCATAAAAACGACCTACGAGGTAGGGAATGTCTGGATGACAGAATCATCGATGCAGCTCAGTCCTTGCTAAAAATCCAGTTTGGGGCGGAGGGGCTTCAAAGCTGCCTCCTTTCCCAACTTGGATTTAATCCGGTTAAAGGACCCTCTGTACAGATTCATTATGACAGCTTAGAGAAACACTGGTTGACAAGCTGCTTTACAATGGATCATGTGGAGATTGCAGACAGTGCCAAGATAAAACATTATTGTACCTCACTAAGGAAACAGATCAATGATTGTTATAGTGCACTAGTGAGTGACCCTGAAGGAACTATGGAGATACTTGATGTCGATGAACAAGAAAACAATTATGACTGTGGGGTTTATGCAATTGCTAATGCATATGAGTTCCTGTCCGGTGGAAACCCCATCTGCAAATATGATCGCAAGAAGATGAGAGGACATCTCATTCGTTGTTTTGAGAGAAGGAAGTTTAGTGCTTTTCCTAAAAAAGCAGATGCCTGTGTGGTTGACTTGGAGCCCACACTTAACTTTACATGGCATGATAGAAAATGAGCTGCTATGTAATGAATGGCTGCATGACAGAACTTCTACCAAAGACCAGCCAATCAATATATTCTCCCAGTGACGTTTATACTGGAATATTGAAGAAATGATGGGAGGGAGAGGAGGTGTAAATATTCCAGTGGGAGGAAGAAGAGGCAGAAGGCTGGGAGAAAAACTGATGGGAGGGAGAGGAGGATGAAATATTAGGATGTATTAATTATAATTATCTGTAATTTTTTACTATGAGTATAATATTTTTATACAAAAAATAAACACAATAAAAAGTTATTTGTTATATGTAAATAATAGTCAGTTTGAATTAAGAGTGCACCATACAGTTTGCACTTGCACCTACTGATTTTGCTGTATACCGTATTTACCTTCGCTGAGAATACAGCTATAAACACAGGGTTTTAGCTGAAATAGATAAGTTTACTAGTGATGTATGAATTTTTTCGGTAGGCATGGATTCGCAGTGAACTTCCGCATTTCCCCATTAGCAAATTGTTTCATGAAACTTCAGTGAAAATCCGCTTGAAAAAAATTGTTGTGCATCAAAAAAAGCAGTTGTGTAAAAATGGGCGCTTGTTTTCCCTTAAAAGCTTATATTTTGCACTGCTGTGCCTGTCTTTCTTTTTTTGTAAATTGCAGTTAAATGCGAATTGCGCACAAAAATTCACAAATGAGAGTGCGATTTCCATAAGCATGCCCTCTGTGCGCATTTATTAGGTGCAAAAATAGCACCGATTTTCTCTTTGCAAATTTAATTTTGCAAAATCAGTTTAGCGAATATTTTTTCCACCACTTAAGCTTTGGCGTAACTCAGACACAGAATGTGCGCAGAAATATTTGCAATTTGGGAATATGCCATATTTAAAAAGCTTTAAGGACATTAGCACTGTGAATAAAAATTTTGCAATTATGTTTGCCAATTAAATGCACCAGTCTTATCTAGCTTTATAAATATAAACACCGGCAGGGCAAATATATTCACTGCTAGATTAATTCTGTGCTGTGCAGATTTTATAAATGACCCCCACTGTCCTAAAAAATGAGAGAACAGGAGAGCAGAAGAGAAAGGTAGATTTGGTAGTGGATTAGGGAATGGTGGAAGGATGATTATATATATATATTTTTTTTTTTTTTTTCCACCTAGACTTTAAATAGGAGGCAGAGGAAGAGGGGGTCCTGTACTTTGAGGAACAGCCCTAAGTTCCTTAAGTATGTGAAATGACCAGTGGCAACTTGTGGCCCTACTGGCTAGCCAAAAAGGGAGGAAATAATGTTAAGGTGTTGTCGTGAGATATAGGCCTGCAGCTAGACTTAGGGGCAAGGAGGCACAGTAGGCATTAAAGCGAAGAGGTGGAGGCTTAGTCGCAGGTTTGAGACTGGGTTTTGATTGAAGGGGGTAATGTTAGCTTATTGTAAGCTATAATAACTGTTATACGAAGCCTTCAGTGACTAATGTCCTTTGCACATATGGTCACCATACTAGTGAGATGTTTTGGTTAGGTCAGGATGATGTTTATTTCCACCCAAGCGTTTGTCTTTGTGTGTATTTGTGGGCAGAGCATAGGGTACATGGAGTCATACTAGAAATCTTTACCAAGCAATATTACAGACTGCCCAACTTACTGAGATTGCTAAAGTAGGTGACAGAGTTAATGCATTAGGAAACACTGTGGGAGAATTACAAATCAATCAAAATGCTCAAGCACATTATAAAATCATGTAGGGTTAATATCCCCAATTGCTTTAAATCCCTACACTTCCTTATTTCATTGTTGCTAGGCAGATGCCCATGTAATCATTTCCCTATTTACGCATTTCTGTATCATTGGCCACTTATGTCTTATGGCCACTTATGTCCTATGTCTTATTGCCCCATGTAGTCTTATGCCCACTTCCTGCACACTGTAATATAGTGTTCAGCAGGAGGTGGATCTTCTTCTTAGACCTGCATCTGTTGAACAAGGTGGATGTACCACTGAGCCTGGGATCAACAAGGCCCCAGTAAATCTGTGCTACCCTGGAGGGACCTTTACCTCTAGCAGGGAGTAGCTCTCCCCTAGGCACTTTTTGCCTAAGTGAAGGGAATGCAGTTTCACCAGGCATGGATTCCAAACGAAATTCTGCATTTTGGTATTGGCAGTTTTTGGGGTTTTTTTTTTTTTGCAAAACCGATGCAAAAATTTGCTGCAAAGAAATACGCATGACAAAAAAGTCACCAGGAAAATGGCAAAAATATCGCTGAGACAAAAAAAAGTCACCAAAACAAAAATCTTGCTGATACAATGGGCATTTGGAGTAAAAAAAATGTTGGAGTGTTAAATTTGTCACCTATTGCCTTCAATGCCTTTTCACGAAGTTTTCGCAGTTAAGCTAATTTTTCTGCAGTTTTGTGGTTTTGCTGTAAGAACCTTCTGGCCTCCTTTCTTTATGATTTTTCACACAGCGTGAGTAGTAGTTGCATTACTTCCCCTTTGATCCTATCACGTGCAGTCCAGTGTACACCATGCTCTATAGTCATTCTAGCTGGTCATTGTCTGTTTACAGCCAAAAAGGGGTTACAATGATAAAGGAAAATTATAAGAATGATTTAGGATCCCTACTCACCCGGAGGACTCATATACTAGAGGTTATCAACCTGAAGGACAAGATAACTTACCAGGCTATCTCCACAGGGGTATCTAACTGATGTTAACTAACTGATGTTAGATGATACCAAGATGTGGGATAAAACGGTGTACACCCTCTCTTCTTCCTCAGAGTGTACTGTCAAGTAACATCTACCTCTGCTGCTATATGATAACCCTGTTTGCCATTTTGTCTTGGACAAATAAACCTGTATCATAATTCAACTACAAGAACCTCTCTAGCGTCCATAATTACTACACCTGCACTACACAGCTACAGTGAGTTGTAGTCCAACTAGACCCTTGTGCTCCATCCAGGTCTCTTCTACCTAAGCAAGGTCCATCCTAAGAAAGAGAGTCGCATGTAATACATGCTCTAACCCTAACACTATAGCCAAACAAGTTTTACATATGTATACATACCTTTTTATCAGATCCATACAAAAATCTTATTTAATTGTATATTATTTCCTGACCACCTGGTCCAGATGGATTTTAAATAATTTTTATCAATCTTTAGCAACAATCTTTGTTCAAGCCTTATCCTCTCTATTTTACAACTTTAACAATTACTCTTCACTAAAACTTTTACACGTTACTACCATTAACTACAGACCTAATTCTTTATAAAATTATGAAATCAAATTATTTAAAAAATACTTTCTAATCAAATGAATCCTATTCTTTCTACACTGATATCTCCGGATCAGGTTGGTTTTATCTATACTAGTCAAGCACCTCTATGTAAAGTAATTAACATAACCATCACTGTGTACATGCACACTGCCACTGTGATCTGGGGCAAAGGATGTAGTGCCAGCTTGAAGATCGTCCAGGAGCTACTAACTAGAGGTAGGAAGACAGAAGAGGTTCAGTATATACCTAACAGGATAACAGGTTCCATACCTGTATAATGGATCAACCAAACTAGCTAAAATGCGCCACAATACTACCATGCTGGAGACAATGTACAAAAGAATGTACAAAAATGGTGGTGCTTTGGTGTTTTAATGCAATAAATGAAGTGCTGAAAGTAAAATTCCATATTCCCTTAAGACAGAGCTTCTCAATTTAGACTTATTTATTAACCAACTTGATTAAAGAATTTTATTTATAAAATAAATCTTCTTCTGGCTGTGGCCATATTACACGAAACTGGAGAAAACAATTTCTCTGTCAAAAGAGGAATTTATAAAAACTGTAAACATACTGTAACTCCTAGTTTCAAATTCCTGCAAGCTAGAAACACACAGCAAACTGTTTAAGTCAACGCAGAGACCAATTTGATTTTGGCAGAATCAAAATTAGGGCTGCCAGAGGTTGCTGGGGGCACTGGGGCTACTTAGGGTCAAATCCTTGTTGGATAGCTATATGTCCCCTTACATTTATAGATGCATTTTCAGTATGACCACTAGAGGTCAGAAGAGTATATAAACACCAGGCTTTTTGCTTAGAATCAGGCCTGCATTCTTGCTGCTTGGGAAGCCTGCCTCACTGTTTGCCTGGCTAATAAATGAATAAATCTTGGCCTGATTCTCTGCCTGCTTTAGCATCTTTTTTATTTTTTCAAGGACAATGTTTTCCACAATAATTTTCTTGACACACTAGATTAAGGATCACTCTCTGCTGATGAGCAAAGCCAACTGCCACTCCAAAGTGCCAAGGTAAGAAACTTTATCTTACATTTGTGACACTTAGCTGCATGGTGCAAAGTGATTTTCCTTCCCCAGCAAGACAGTGCCAGGCCACTAAATTGCTTTTTGGGAGCAGAATGAGAGACAGATGGATACACAATGCATGCTCATTTCATAGCCTTTACTGTGATACCTGTTTTTGTTGTATGTCAGTATTTAGAGCAGGCCCAGTCTATGATAGGGTTGCCACCCGGTCAGTATTTTACCGGCCTGGCCGGTAAAAATTATGCTTAATGCCAATGTTATTAATAGGAAAGATAAAAATTTAGGAAAACTGGTATTTTTTTCCAGAAAAGGTGGCTACCCTAGTGTTTGACCATTAGAAAAATGCACTGTGCTCCTTGTTCTCCTAATTGCATGTTATGCTCGTGCTCAGAGTGAAAAATCCTTATAAAATATTTTTTACATCCGCAAGCACCATGGACAGCTTGCACTTTTGCCTACAGTTACAGTAGTTGCGTGTTACACCATTTTCATTAAAGGCAATATCATTCTAAATCAGGCACTGCCATGCCTATTGACATAGGGGAACCCTAAAGCTACAACTCCCACCTAACCAGGTATTAACTCTGGGGTTCCCTCAGCCCCATCAAGCTGCGTCTATTTTGGGAAATCGGACAAAACTGCAATAGGCACAGTGCAGTTGCATTAAAGGAGAAGGAAAGGTTCAATCACTGGGGGGGAGCAAATTTTAGGCACCCCCAGTGATTATAATAACTTACCTGATACCCCAGGTCAGTGTTCCCGTTAGCAGAAAACTGCACCAGCCAGAGGAATATGTGAACAACCCTCTTTCTGCTTCTGTGTTCGTGCTGGGTGTGCATTCACAGAGTGAAAAGCCAAACTTTAACAAAAAGGGCAGCTTTTTCACTGTACTGCACGTGTGCTGGCCCTGGGATTTTGAAGGAAGAAGACAGAAGGAAAAGGATCACTCGCATGTACCCCAGGCTGGTGCAGTATTCTGCCAACAGGAACAGCTTCCCAGGGTATCAGGAAAGAGATTACAATCACTGGGGGGTTCCAAACATTTGGCATATTCAAACCTTCGTTCTACAAAGTCACCCAAAGTTTCCTTGCTAGGAAACCACAGGTGACAAAATTGTCCGCCATCACCCCAAAGTTTACAACACGAAGCAACATAACACCCAAAGCTTAAATTAGAGTTAATTCTCCATGACCTACTGAATGATGGTTGATAGGGTGAAAGTCTATAACAAGGGCTTTAGCTTCACAGTATTGCATTAACTGGACCATATGCTCAGCCCAGGCACTATCCTGCTCAAGAAAGGCTGAACTTTACCACACACCTATTGCCTGGATAAACCTGAGAAGAGACATCTGGATCTGTTTCATCCCCATCTTGACATTATCAGCTCTACTGCTATTCAAATGCCACCTTGTACCATTGCAGTGGAAACTGAGATTAAGCTTCTTAGCTGTGGAAGGAAGAGATACCGGTAACAATGAGTGGTCACAGCCCTTTAGAACATAATATGAGATGTTTTGTTTCACTGATACCAGTTAGCTATACAGGAGTTGGTTGCACATGCACACAAGGTGCCTAAAGCTGGCCATACACGCACCGATAATATCGTACAAAACCCTGTTTCGGCGTGTCGACCGATATCGCAGGAGTCTGCTGATATCGGTCGACTCACCGATCGGGCCGGTTAAAAGATTTTGATCGGGTGCCATAGAAGGCGCCTGAGCAAAATCTGCCATTAGGGCTGAATCGGCAGAAGGAGGTAGAAATCCTATTGTTTCTACCTCCTTATCTGCTGTTTCAACCCTGAACGGTTAGTGGCTGATTGAACGAAATCGCCACGTTTGTGGACACCTTAAAGAAAAACTACAGTTTGTTGAGTTATGTCCACAAGATAGATCAGCAAGTGTTTAATGTCACCTGAGCTTTACAGCACTTTACAGGCATCCTTTGCTCAAACTAAACTCCATTCCTTTCTTGGGCTTTATAGGGTATTTCAGGGAGAAGGTTGCTAATTACTCCTAATAGTATTACAGATGCAAATGTAACTCTCAAAAATCAGCCAGACTTTCTACGTTGGAATTTGTAGTCCATGGGAGCGTTTACCCAAATTATACACATAATTTGCATATTTTGTACAATATTGCATATTTGCATCTTTAGTAGGCTTAAAATATTACACCTAACCCTTTATCTGGTTGTCCCATGCTGTGGTGCCATTACAGATATACTTTGGGGCTACTCATCCAACTCCATGGTGAAAAGCAAAAGTTACTGACCTATTAAAGCAGCAAAGTTAGACATGGAAATTCTGGCCTGCTTAACAGTAGTACATGCTGCCAGCCTCTTAGTAAATGTGCTAACCTTTTATTTATTTATTTCCTGTTATTTATATATAACCCTGTCATATTTCTGCAGCACTTTACAGAGATCATTCATCATTCACATCTGTCCCTGCCCCAGAGGAGCTTACAATCTAAGGTCCCACATTTACAAGCACTATGGTCAATTTAGTCAGAAGCCATTTTAGGCTTTTACTAATATTACAAGTGTTTCACACTGTCACTTCTACTTTAAAATATCACAGACCCTGCACCTTTTTGTATTCAGGCTGACTAAACATAGGCTCCGTTTGCTTGTGCCACCAACATTGACATCCAATGGTGAAATGTTATTAAACCAAAAAGTCTCATATAGAAAAAAAAACCTCTAATATGTACTGAGGATGATGGCGACAGCTACAGCCTAGAAAATGACCTATGTGACACCCCCTAACTTAACATGCATTGACACAGGGGCGGGCCAAGCCGACCGGGCGCCCTAGGCAACCCGGTCGGCCACCTCATTGCCCCAACCGCTAATAACAAGCGGCGGGGGCAATGACAAAGGAGGAGGATTAGGGGTAGGCAGGAGAGGCTCCTGTCTGATGCCCCATAATTGTTGCGCCCTAAGCAGCTGCCTCTTCTGCCTACCCCTAGTTCCAGGCCTGCATTGACACTCTCTATGTCTCAATGACTAACCTGGCAATGATATTCCAGGTTATGCTGTCATAGTTAGTGATGCAACTGCTGAAAAATTCGCAAAACCACAAAATATTCGCAAAACACAGTCAAAAGTCAATTTTTTAAAAATTTTGACAAATTTTAAGTGAGTGACTTTTTTTACTAACAACTTTTTCTTTTTAATGCATTAAAGTCAATGGGCGTTTTTTGTATCAGGGACATTTTTGTCTTGGTGACTTTTTTTTTGTCTCTGCGGATTATAAAATGTAGAAACTTAGAATCCATGCCTGGTGAAAAAATTTGCTCATCACTAGTCATAGTCACGCTGATTTTCTGTAAAGGAAGATTGATGTAATCAGATAGCACAAGGGTGTATATTGTGTTTAATTTCACCACCAATGATTCTATAAACAAAGAACCTAAAACTGGGTGTACACAGAGCAAGAAGGATTCTCATTGGAGAATGCTTTTAAATTGGAGTACTGGCCCTGGGAAAAGGCCCCTTAGTTTTACATATCACCTATCACAAATCTAATGGTTGGGTCTAAAGAAACTTATCCATGCTACTAGCTAATGTCTTTCAACTCTGGAATAGACAGTGTTACAGAGTTACATATTATGTGGCCATATTTCCAAATCATAAAATGTGTGTAATTTTCTCTTAAATTCCACACCAAATTAATATGAAAGTAAATTCTGTGCCATTTTATTTTTTACCAATTTTAAAATATTTCTAGTTTTGCCCCTTTTAACTGCCAGCAATAGTTAAGTCAAGGGGGTTTTTTTGCTGCAAACTTTTACATGCAAAATACATTGGATTCTATGGGCATTTTTGCTGTAATTTTTCTGCATAGAATACATTGGATCTATGGGCTTTTTTTTTTTTAGCAACTTCTTTTGCACAAAATACATTGGGGTTTATGGACGTTTTTTCTGCCATTTTATTTGCAGCAAAAGTTTTCAGCTGTTTCACAGAAATATTCTCCAATGGCCAATAATCAATACCTGGTAAACGATTTCCCTCATCCCTATCCAGTGATCTAGAATTGACTTTCCTTGCAAAAAAAGTGACTGAGCATCAGCGCCATAAATTCTACATTTCCATTTTCCAAGGAAAGAAGCAATGCGCATTGCCAAACCAAAAGCCTTCGTATTTTACATCTGTATTTCATTGAATAATATACAAGCGGGTAACCTACCATTATTATATATGTTATAAGAGGTTTCCTTATTTAGAGGTACAGTAAAGCGCACAATCTTGCCGAATGCTATTAAGGGAATTGCCCTTATTTTTGCAATAATGTGCCTCATTTTGCTAGCACCTGCTTTCCTCCTTTTAATAACGTTAAGCTTCCTGCATGTACGCTCATCTGTTTACTTTTCCGCGCATTATTTTTGTTCTCAGTTGACAAAGATAAATGATGGGATTAAAACATATTGGCAAAACCCCCGTGAACGCTTTGCAAGCACAGAAGTAGGATTGCAATTATTTCCCATAGGTAACCCAGCACAGGCAAGCTGGATAAGTGGTAATTTGCTAGGAGGATTATATGTGATCTTCATCCATTAGCAGAACATTATTTATAAAAATGATTTTGTGTTTAGATAATAATTAAGATTTTTTTATTTTCAACTGACTAAAATGAAATCAAGCAAAATGAATTCAGAAAATTAAAATGGAATATGGTTAGCGGGGGCATAATGAAAACAGAACTTGCCATCACCAGACAAATAATTACCAATTTCCTTGATTTAGATTAAAAATAATATGATGGCGTAAGAGTGCTATCTAATTATTTTGATCACACAGGAATTCTTTGAAATCATTTTTTTTTAAGAGAAATTTTAGAATTGTTCTGAAAGAAGTAAGAGAATTGTATGGAATGCTCGGGACCTCTGGTTTTCCGAATAATGAATCTTTCTGTCATTTGGGTCGCCATAACTTAAAGGGGAAGGAAAGGCTCGTAAAGGGTTAATCTCAAGCTGCAGGCATACCTTCAGTTCTCTCAATAGTGCCCTTAAGTCTCCCCATATTTCTCCTGTTCAGAAGATCTGAAGCCAAACAGGAAGAAAAAACTCTGAGCTGGGTAAAGAAAGTTCCCATAATGCCTCACTCCTGCACCGAACCCAGAACAAGTGAACATGCTCAGTAAGTTAGACTATGGGGCAGATTTACTAAGACACAAACGCTCCGAGTGTTTTTTCGCCAAATTTTTTGTCGCGTGCGGGACTTTTTGGTACGCTTGCATGAAAAAATCAGAAAAGTTTTCCCGCTGTTTACAATCGTTCGGTACGAAAATAATGTGACTTTTGGATCGCCAATACGATATTATCGTGACTAATGCGTTTTTTTTCGTAAGCATTTTAGTGATATTTGCGATCTTAAGAAATTATCGTATCCAATCCGAATTTATCCCATTCAGCATTCGAACTCGCTTTTTCATGAATGTGCCCCTATGAGTCAGCTTCCTGCTGATTGGCTCAGATCCACATTCCTAATGGGGGGGGGGTGAGTTCTTAGCATTCTTGAGGGAGGGGGGAGCAGGAGAGAGGAGAGAACAGAAAGCTGCGTGTCTCTGGCACAGGAAATTACAGACACAACTAATCTTTTTTCAGAGGTTCCAGCGTTTCTGTGAGTTCTTATGGCTGTATTTACATAGACCTTTCTGATAAAGCTTACTTAGTTTTTACCTTTCTTTCTCCTTTAAAGGGGTAGTTAACCTTTAAGTTAACTTTTAGTATGATGTAGAGAGTAATATTGTGACGCCAGGCATAGATTTGCAGTGAATTTCCACATTTCGCCATTGGCAAATTGTTTTACGAAACCTCAGAGAAAATCTGCCGCAAAAACATTTGTTGCGAGTGCGACAAAAAATATATTTTCCTGTCGTTTCGCAAATTTTTTGCCAAAACGGGACAGATTAGCTCATCACTATTCTGCAACAATTTGCAATTGGTCTTCATTTTTTATTATTTGTTGTTTTTTTTTTACACTTTCAGTTCAGTAGCTCTCCAGTCTGGAGTTTCAGCAGATGTTTGGTTTCTAGGGTCCAAGTTACCTTAGCAACCAGGGAGTGGTCTGGATGAGAAACTAGTATATGAAAAGGAGAGAGACTGGTATATGAAAAGGAGAGAGACTGAATAGAAATGAAAGTTACTGTATAAAAAGTAACAATAACAATAAAACTGTAGCCTCACAGAACAATAGTTTTTTGGCTGCCGGGGTCAGTGACCCCCATTTAAAAACTGCAAAAAGTTGCAAGAAAAGGCAAAAAAACTATAAAAGATAAGTAATAAAGGCAAATTGAAAAGTTGCTTAGAATTAGTCATTCTGTAATTCAGAGCTTTTGGGATAATATGTTTCTGTATTAGGGATCCCATACCTGTATTTGCCTTGAATTAAATAGATTGAATATGCCTTTTACAAATAGATTTCGCATCCCATTTTGTTTATAGCATGAGAGATTCTTTTTTATTGGTTTTCAATCCCAATACCTTATTTTTTGTTGAACCAAATTTGATAGCAGTAACAGCTTTAAAGGTCAAGAAAACCCCTGGTTCACTAAGGCATTCAATATATTGGAACACTCTCAGTGAACAGAATTGCTTTCCTTTTAGGAAAAAAATGCACCAACCAGGGGAAAAATGTAATGCAGTGCTAAACCATCAGCGCTAGTGAAACTTTGTACGTCTTCGCTGAGCGAATTTTTGTGGCAAAGATTTACAAATTCGGTAATTTACTAAATGGTAAAATTTTCTCTTCCTTCCCCATTTCGCTCAAACCCATTTTTCCAGTGATTAACTTAGATAAGTTAACTGTATTAATGAAAGTAAATCCTGCTTTCCCCAAAAAACATCATATCCGGCGTCAATTTTCTTATTTACAGTATCATTCTGTATATAAATTGTGAATGTGAAACCTATTTTCCACCAATTTTAAATGAAATGATCAAATGATTCTAAAGAAATAATATGCTCTTAACCTGTTAATTGTTTGTGGTTAACATCATTAACATGTGTACACTGTTTGTATTAATGCACTCAGAAATTTCGACCACTGTGTTGCAATTTGTTAGAAATAGCTTGTTAATGTTGTTGTTGAACTGTAACAATTTTTTTTCTGCATCTGACTTTGTTTTTACTGTAGCTGATAAGAGAGTTAGTCTACCCTTTGGTTCCATGGACATTTAAAAAAAGTAATTAGGCACTTTCACCAAGTAGGCAAACATCATTAATAAATACACATATCTGTCCTGTACATAGCCACTGATTTCAATTAACACTCGCTCACATGCGCTAGCAAATTTTCACTGAAAGTTAGTGCTGCTAGAGAAAAGTATGCGCTGGTGACAATTTACCATTATTCCAATTGTAAATGAGTTGCTTGCTATGTCAGAACTGCACTTAGCCCTCCTCTGTCCATTGCCTACTGTCAACCCTCCTCCATAGGGCCGCCGTCAGGAGGGGGGGCAGGGGAACTGTTGTCCCGGATAAGAATAAGCCATGTAATGCAAACTTGATTATGTATAAACTTACATTAACATGTATGCATATTGTGTAACTTACATAAAGACTTACAATGAAATTTACAAAGAAAACAACTCTTTTACAATTGGGACAGATAGGTGGGTAGGGTCTAAACTTAGGACAAATTCCTAAGTCCTAATGAATTAAAAAACTAAGGCAAATTCCACTGCCCCCAAATGAATTGGCTGACTTATTAGTACAGAAATTAATGGAACTTGCTCATGATCCAGCAGAGGAGGCATGACAAACACAATATTGGCCATTTACTTACTACTTTGCAGTTGTGCTTGGCTGCAGTCAGTTGCATGAAAACCCACATTCATGGGGTTCGTGGGTACATACTAATCTCCTTGTTGTCTGTATAGTTGTGCAACGTACCAGAGCCTTCCTATTGCCTCCTGCCCCAAACTGAGTGCAACTACACCAGCTGACTCAGGTTGCTCTGGGAACCCTGAAGCTACTGCCACCTTCAAACCAAAATGACTCCTAATGGCACTTAGCAAAACTATATGGAAGTGCAAAGAGTGTTTTGGAAGCAAGCTTATAATAAATTGTGTTAATAAGTGCAATATTTGCATCAATTTTTGTGTGCATAACTTTCAATTAGAGGTGTACCAATAACTCAGAACTGATACAGTGGAAGTCACGTGTGGCCGATGTAGTTGTTGTGGGATATTCTCCTTTTTGTTCTTGAGCCACCTCCATGTTCTGCAGTGATATTATGTTTGTCCTGCTGAAAGATGAGCTTTTTCCCAGTGTTCAGGTTGGAAGCAGGGTGTCTTGCAGTTCTCTTGCATCTTTAATGGGCTTTGGTTGCACTATAGATCCCCTGGTAAAGTGTGTTTGAACATTCTTTACTTCTACAACTACTACAAAATATTTTGAAATATCATCTCCTATATGCAGCAAAAGGCACAAAGTTTGCCCAGTAGTAGTAACCCCAAAAGATGTTTGCTTTTAAACAGGTAACCAGGAAATATTGCCTGATGATTGGCTGCAGTGGGTAAATAAACTTGTAGCACACTTTGCATACACAAACTGCGGGTCCGATTCACTAAAGGTCTAAACGCTTAGGGGCTGAATCATCAAAGTACGAGTTTGAATCCCGAAATGGGTAAAATTCGGATTAGGTACGATAATTTCTGATGATAGGAAATGTCACGAAAATGCTTACGAAAAGCTCCAACCCGGCCCAAGGAAAGTCTCCCATAGGGCTCAATGGCACTCTGCAGCTCCAACCCGGCCCAAGGAAAGTCTCCCATAGGGCTCAATGGCACTCTGCAGCTCCAACCTGGCCCAAGGAAAGTCTCCCATAGGGCTCAATGGCACTCTGCAGCTCCAACCTAGCCCAAGGAAAGTCTCCCATAGGGCTCAATGGCACTCTGCAGCCCCAACACGGCCCAAGGAAAGTCACGATACCCAAGCTTGAATGAATCAGAAACTTTCGTACTTGTTGCGGCAAATACGATTTTGTCGCACTAATTGTCACGCAAATCGTTGCAAAGTACGAAAAAGTTGCACAAATTAACGACAAAGTCACAAAAAATACACACAGTACGAAAACTTAGAAAAAATAAGATTTTTTTGTATTCGGAATCAATTGTACTTTGATAAATGGGCCCCATAGTTTTATGCATTAAAAAGTGTTTGTTTATTAAGAAACGATCCATCTAAGTAATTTCGCATGCGTCACTACACATATCGCATGAGCAAAGATCTCAGTTATCCCAAAGCATTATGTCCATTGCATTGCGGTAATTATCTAATAGATAATACTAACGCATAATTCACAGACATATTTTAGAGAGTGATGAGTGCTCGAGTTTTCAGGGAACCTGCCATTTTTAGAACGGTAGTTTTCAGAAAGTAACGGTTACGTGCGCAATAGCGTGCGCTAATATTGTGTGCTGTGAAATAACGCATAAATATATTAAACGTTTTAAAATATCGCTTAAAAATGTGCCATTGCAACATAAATAATGACAATAAAATCGCTTCTTAATTCAGACAAGTGTCTTTTTTGTGAATCGATCGTTAATTCACAAAATATAAGAAGTGATAATATTTTTAACGCATGTTTTTTGGGCCTTTAGTGAATTGGCCCCTGTGTGTCTTAAATGTTATTTCCCTTTAAAAATGTACAATATTGGGTCAAGCCTATTTTGTCCACAGAATAGATTTTTTTTACTAAACTGTACACATAACATTCTCCAGAAAATCCAACTGAAGCTGCACACCCAGTGGCTATAAAAGGTGTGCTTTAATGTTGGGTGCAAGTACTCACCTAAGTGAAGTGCATTTCACCTTTAACATGCTTAGCTAAAGAGGAAGCCTCCATATTTATAAATACAATAAATGTCCCCTTTAACATATATATCTGAAGGAAAAGCCTCCATAGTGTGAAGCAGAAAATCTTGCCTAATATTATTATTGGATTGTTACAAACATTTCCAGATATTCATTAAGAACATAGTATAATAACCAGTTTCATATAAATGTGCTATGGGGCAGCCTATATTTCCTTCTACTTATTATTATTATTACTGAAGCAGAGCAAGTAGCACAACAACCACAAGGTGGCTCTCCGGAACTACTAATGTACAAATAAATCCTCTGGAAAATGTGCCAAAGCAAGTTGAACAGTACTGACAATGTACACAGCACATAAATACTGAAGTAGAAGATAGAACACAAGCTTAGTATGTAGTGTAATTATAATTTATGATTATAGAGAAATTAACCTCCGAGGTGGTTTGCCAAATAGAAGTACATCTTCCTATTAGAAACATTAAAAATGGTGGGATTTTGCCAGGTGAACTGGCACAGTAATGTTAGTGTCATGTACTAATATTCACTAAAGTTTTCACTTGGTGTAGTAACTACTGATGAACAAAACTGCCCCCTTTTGCTTTGTCAAATATTTTGTGAAACTGTTAAAAGAATGCACAATGGCAACATTTTGCAAAAATGTCACCAAATGCTCAATGGGTGTTTTTTTCTTGCATTTTTCCTGCACCAAATGCATTGGAGTCAACAGACATCAATCAGGTGAAAATATTCACTCATCCCTGCTAGAAACCTTTAGCAGTCAATCAGATGCTTGCTTTCAAACAGGGTGGTCTGCTAAATGCTACCTGTTGATTGGTTGTCATGTGTTACTAGTATGTTACCAGCCAGGCAGGGCTGGAGCTAGGTGTAGACAGAAGAGGCATGTGGCTAGGGTGCAATGGTAAGGGGGCACTGAGCACGTACCTCCTCTGCATACATTCTTTTCTGAGGCCAGTGCACTGAATCTTTCCGCTCACTAATGTGTCCACTGCAGGGTGTAATCGGCACATGAAAGCAGGCAAGCAGTCTCCAAGCCCAGAGGGTGTTGCCAAAAAAAAGCTTAATTTAAAAATGTTATTCTTGAACCAAAAAAAAACTTTTTTTAAAGCTGTAATATTGGTGGGTAAGCAGCCATTTCAGTGCATTGTACCTGTCTGAGCTTTCAAAAGAAGTCAGTACACAATACAAGTGCTTTCAGATAAGCTCAGTGTAACTGGAAGTCATGAGTCATGAATTGACTGAGCTGGACTTTGATTTTTACTATAAAGTTCTGTTATTATATCTTCCATTAGGAGGGGTATGGAAGCATTTTTAGCAATACAGGTGTCAGAGAGCTGTTATCTTGATACTTTCCCATTGTTCTGCTGGGGGGGAAGGAGGGGGTGGCATTACTCCAACTTGCAGTGCAGCAGGACTGAAGTTTGTCAAGTCCCATGGCTGTGGTCATCTGGGAAGCTGATAAAATGGCTAGCCCCATGTCACATTTCAAAGTTAAAAATAAAAAAAATCTGTTTGCGCTTTGAAAAATGGATTTCAGTACAGGATTCTGCTGGAGTGTTATTAAAATATTTATATATATTTTGTAAAATACATGTTTTCCCGTGACAGAATCCCTTTGCCCTAAATGCTGGATAATTCATAAATCAAGACCAACGTATGATCTGAAAATTTTACTCTGCTGGGCTTGCAGTCTGAAGAAAGACATCTCAGAAAGGTTACTAAGATGGCGCTATGGCATTGTGTGTTTTTATTATTGTATTATTTTTCTTTGATACTGAATTTTTCTCCCTAAAAGAAACACTGACCCAAGGAAAAAAAATGTAGTGACTAAATTTACATGGGAGTTGCCCAACATATTGGCAATGAAATATTATTTTTGGTCCTTTAAATGACACTGATTAATCGAAACAACCAACAATTAAAAGTATTATTCTCAAAAAATTAAGAATGTAGTGATTTTTTTTTATAGTTTCTGTAATAATTCATAAAACCAAGTTAAAAAATGTTTTTGCTACCTGAATCTGCCAATACAATATATATTTAGCAGCAGTGTATATTAATGGTATGCCTAATGTAACAGAAGAAAAAGACAAGTCAATCACGCCAGTGGCTCTAGACATACTTCCAGTGGGGAAAGAAAATACAAGGTTGTACGAAGTATATCTGTCCAGGCCTGTCCTGTTGTGAGATAGGAGTCACTGGTAGGATTCTCCTGAAATAAATGGTATTATGTGCACTGTTTCTCAGCAAACCTGAGGAAGGATTTCCTCTGTGGATATCTCACATTCAGGTAAAGAGACTGTACCTGAATTTTTTTAAAAACAAAACTAGATATAGATAGAGGGGGGTTTTAACATAACAATAATACTGCATAAATGGATATTTAGCACTAATTTTGTTTCGTACATTTGAAAATACAATATTAAGATTGTTAGGTTAAACTAGGTGAACAGAAGCAGCATATGGATGCTAAGTGGCCATGAAGAGATCATCTCCGAGAATAAATATAGGTATATACTGGTGTTGACAGTGATTAATAGGGCAACTCCAGCTATGGAAAAAGTCAGCCTGTAGGCTCACAAAGCACCATCAATGATAATGGCTAAGAGAAACTGTAATGCCTCTCTGGTAATGTAGGTTGCTTTAAGGAAAATAATCATTCTTTAATGTTATAGCGCCAAAATTTCAATAGAAATTATATGTCATTCTCTGCTGCACTGGAGTTTACATTCCAGGATCACTATCACATTCACTATGGGAAATACCAGGAGCCAATTAACGCTGTTCTATGTTTTAGAGTGTTGGACCAAAATCAAAGTGCCTAGGGGAACCCCAAACATGCACAGGTAGAGCATATAAACTCCTTGCAGTTTGTGACATGGCTGGAATCAACTACAGACCGTGGCTAATTAATGTGCCACCGGGCTGGTGACCAGTTCTAGCATTTTTTTATTTCATTCTATGGAAATAATGCTTAATTTGTTCCACCACTGTTTAACTTTTTTATTCCTTCTACTGATCTTTTAAAGGACTATTAGACCTCAATGTGTTTATTTTCCTTGGGTGTTTGTTTAATGGAGATGTTAATAGGTAATCTCAAATCTCCAAGCATTTACTACCTCAGCTATGGCTAGCCAAGAAGTCAGGCCACAACCTTCCTTATTACTTCTGATAGACACCCTCTTCTATTTATTTAGCCTTTTCTAAGCTGTGGTTATGTCGGGCCTTCTGACCAGTCCACAGCCTCTCTTACTCAAGTTAAAGGCTATGATATACCCTATATTTCCTTCTAGAACTTCTGATATAAATGCTCATTTATGAACACAAGTACAATGTGCAAATAGTAAAAATGGATGCAAGTAACTTGCCCCATCATGAACCAAAATGAGCACTTGCTTTGGTCAATTTTGCAAGTTGGAACACATAATTCTTAATCCAAATGGCACCATTTCTGGTGTGCAATTGATTTAGTGTGTGATTAACTAGATTAACCAGTGTGGTTGCTTTCATTAATCTTGCACAAGTTAAATAGGCATATACACTTGATATTAGTTTTGTAGTAATTGTGTCTAAGCACTGGGCAGGCAGTGCACCAAGCGGATGGACTCTTGTCTGGCCTTGTGTTTTGTAATTAAATACAGAAAAGGTGTTGGCAGACATTTACACCATGGAGTTGTTTGAGCACTACTACTAATAGCAGTTACAGCATTGCCTGCCAATAAAGAAAAGACCAGGGGAGATACATCGCCTTACTCTCATATCCCTTTATGTAATCTGTGCTCTTACAAACTGCAGCTCCTAATCACTGATCTGCTATGACTTTCTCATTAATATGTTATGCCTAATGGAAGCAATACACAGTATTCACAAAAAAATGAATTTTTCAAACACAACTTTTATGCAGTCCATCAGACCCTTAGAGACCAAACTTAGATTGTATGACTATCACCAATCTACAAGATCCTTTCCTTCTAGTGGAACATGAAAAGTTTGGATAGTATAAGCTGGCCCAAGACCTGTATACTACAGCTAAAAAGGTAAAGTTAACCCATTAGATGAGGGTCCAGTGAGGGTGTGTCCACAAAATTCATACAAAGACAAGAGGACCTTTTATCTTTGGCTGCATGACATCTGCCAAGAGGGCGGAAGTTCATGTATAAAAGATACTGAATTGACTTGTTGAATAATTCAAAAAGGTTCCCTAAGCCATGGAGCAAATCTATTTCTATTCATGATGATAAAGAAAGTCAAACCTTATCTACCACACTGAATTCTGTATCTTTGTCATGTTCTAAATCAGGGATCCCCAACCTTTTTTACTCGTGAGCCACATCCAAATGTAAAAAGTCTTGGGGAGCAACACAAGCATAAAACATTTTCCTGTGGGTGCCAAATAAGGGCTGTTGTTGGCCATTTGATAGCCCCTAAATGGACTGGCAGCCTACATAAGGTTCTGTTTGGCAGTACATCTGGGTTTTATGCAACCAAAACTTGCCTCCAAGCAAGGAATTCAAAAATAAGCACCTGCTTTGAGGCCATTGAGAGCAACACCCAAGGGGTTGGAGAGCGACATGTTGCTCACGAGCCACTGGTTGGGGACCACTGTTCTAAATCAACTCTGTGCCTTGTTTTTTGGAGTACCTTTAAATTGTTTGGTTTAAAAAGTTAAGACAATCCTGGACAGCAGGAACAGAAAGTTCAGGAAGTTGAAAGTACTACAGGAGTCCAAAATTAGCGAAGAATGAAGATTGCTTGATAGAAGAATGATAAGAGTTATTATAAGTGAACGCTGCAAACGGCTGTAATTAAACCAATCATTCAAAAGAAAGAAAGAAAAACATCAAAGGTACTGCTCTAAGGTCTGGTTTGTTCTTGCCCTCTCCATGCAGACATTTCCCTAAAAAATGTCTCTGTTGTGGTAGCAGTGGAAAGGAATCTTAGATAATGAATTGACATATTTCATATAATCACTGGATACTTTAGACCACCAAAAAATAAGGTTATTGTCTTTTTACTACCAGGGTGGGCAGTGAGTTTAGAGTTATGTATGATTCCAAGAGCTTCAGGACAAAGGGTGTCAGGAGCAAACATGTTAATCCTGATCAGCCAAGATCAACCATCCTCAACAATTAATCCAGGGAATGAAAGTGAAGTAGGAAGAAAATGATCAGTATTAATAATAGCTGCAGAAGGAGATGAGGAGTCAGACTTAGGGGCTGATTTACTAATCCACGAATCCGAATGAGAAAAATTCGGATTGGAAAACAAACATTTTGCGACTTTTTTGTATTTTTTGCGATTTTTTCGTCGCCGTTATGACTTTCCCGTAAATTGTCGCGACTTTTTCGTAACTGGTACGACTTGCACGAATTGTCGCGACTTTTTCATAGCCATAACAAATTTCATGAATTGTCGCGACTTTTTCATTGCCATTATGCCTTTGGAGAATTGTCGCAACTTTTTCGTTGCCATTATGCCTTTGGAGAATTGTCGCGACTTTTTCATTGCCATTACGACTTTCGCGAATTGTCGCAACTTTCGTATTGAGAGCTCGAAAAAGTCGCGACAATTTGCGAAAAAGTCACAAAGTACCGATCATTGCGAAAAAAACGCATTCGGACGCTTTTCGGACGTTCGTGGATTAGTAAATGTGCCCCTTAGAGTACATACAAGAAAAGAGTGCCAGCTTTAATGTTCCGAGACCTAGGGTGATATGAAAATTAAAATGAGAAAGAACAAGGCCCCACGAGCTTGTCTCGGTTAAAGTCTTTTAGAAGAACAAAGTTACAAGGTTCTTGTGTCCATTGTAAATAGGGACTGGATATTGAGCCATTTAATGTAGCGATCAGCAACATCATAGTTATGTTACAACATATTTATTTCCCTTAAAAAGTAGGCCAAAGGATTAATTCTCCTTTAAGACCAACTCATTGAAAGAGGTACAGTTCTAATCACTCCTTAAATAGGATAAGATGACCAAGGATTGGAGCGGAGGTGAAATTATTCTTAAGCAGTTCAAAAGCAATTTAAACCTGAGAAGACCAATTAAATTTTCAATTGGCATTATCAAAGCAGAAATTGGATGCAATATATGAAAGAAATATTTGATGAGTTGTCTATAAAAATTAGCAAACTCAATAAAACGGTGAACATCTTTCCTACAGGTAGGAGTTGGCCAGTTAAAGATGGCAGCATTTTTATTAGGATTGATCTGGATTCCATTTAAAGGGATGATGAAACCAAGCAATTCAATATTTTTTTTAAATTCATATTTCTTCAACTTAGCATAAAGTCTATGTCAGGACTGGCCTCTGGTGAGTGACCAGCAGGTTGGAACCTGTGTGCTGAATAACCCCAGAAACACACTTTAAAGGCTGAACAGTGAGCAAAGGCCAAGTAAGATGAAGCAAATAGATTTAATGGGCCAATAACGAAAGTAACAAAAATATGATTCTAGACACAGGCCTGTGGTGAGTCAAAGATAAAACAGAGTCAGGTAACAGGCAAGTTGGTCAGGGCTGGCAGAAGGCTGGCAAGGTCTGTAAGGCAGGCTGAGGTCAGTGGCAGGCAGCAGACAAACAGTTCTGCATATAGTCCAAAGTTTGATTCCCCACAGATCCTGACAGTCTATGAGTGCCGGACATGAAGAAGGAAAAGGTAAAGTTCCTCCTGCATACCAGTATTTCTTTTTGCATTCTTTGACTAGGTTATACTGTCATGTAAATCCAGTCAAGCGTTGCAAAACGACTCACAAGCAAATCACAGTAAACTGAGCCCTGTGAAAGGATGTGTAGGGACCCATGGGGTTAACATGTCCCTATGGCTTTCAACCCTGCAAGTTTCATTGGTTTGTGCTGTTACTGGGCAAAGACCCATGTATCAGTTTAGAGTTTGCCTCTGTGTGCTATTGGTTATAAGGTATGGTGACCACTTCCTGCCTAACTTTGGTATAGTGCTGAGAAAGGAGTGGCACCTTCCTGTTTGCTTCCATCTGATGCAGGGTGGATATGTGCGGTGAGCCCAGGGCATGGGCTCGCCTTGAGGTGAGCTCCTCAGTGTCCACTAGGTGGAGGCACTGCACTAAAATCCCAGTCCCAGTACCTTTCATCTGCAAAGGGAACCCAAAATCTTCTGTTCTAAGCCTACATACAGCCAAAAAAATAAGTGAGTGTGCCAAGAAAGGGTTACAGGTGATAAGGCTATGATGAGAATAATACCATAAGCAGAAAACATCGTAGTCAGGTGGACCCAAAACCGAGGCAGGGAGCCAAGGTTTAGAAGTAATTAACAGGCAGAAGTTGGTTCAGGCAGCAGACAAGCAAGAGTTAAATCCAAACTGGCTTACAACAAAAAAAGCAATCAAGTAAGCTATATTCTCAAGTTAGGGAACTTGATAACCAAGCACTGAGGAATCAGATTCATATCCTTAACATTCCCAAGGCAGGAGTGCCCAGATGCAGAATTGAGTTGAAGTTCAGCATCAGAATGCTTATATGCACTGATGATGACCAGAGAGCCATGTCTGACGCAGGTCAACCCACTGGACACTTTAGGGAGCACTGCTTTCCAACAACACCATTAAGTATACTTGCACGTTACTGTGAAATGTGCAACTACTGCACATATTTGTTTTTCACTGCTACTAGGAGAATTTAAGGCAGTAAGTACCTTTGTGAACAGTATCAATGTGCACTTAGTTTTGCTGATATTCAGGTACTTTGCACTTGCTCTTACATATGTTATAAAAACTCTTACATTTGTCATATTCTATCTTGTAGTAGATGGAAAACTAATTTCTTATTGGTTGCTATTGGTAATTGCACTGCACTGCAGCACCTATGTTAGTAAATATTCCCCACAGTGTCATTATATACTGGGGAACACTGTGTGCCTATGTGCCATAATATATTGGGGGGCATTATGATATAATATTCTGGGGTCTGTGTTCCATTTCACTATTCAGTTACAGAAAACTGCCAACAATTTTTTTTTGGCACAAAAAGTTCCATTATTAAAGATTGCAGATCTAATTGGTGCTTTTTCTTCATAGCTGAAGAGTCTGTTTAAGAATGGCCCAATAGCAGGCAGCATGAGAGATCTTGAGCTTTTCTCTAACAGGTATAACATAAAGCCTAAGAAATCGCAGTAAAAATAATTAATATCTAAATAAATAATATCTAAAAATGTGTTCTGCGATGGTGGTGCTAAAGCCTTTGGAGAGACCACAAGGCACATATTGGACCTACATACCGTAAAAGAGAAGTGCTCATTTAAACATTGACACTGAAAATGCAGATTAGCAGATTTTGTAGTCACTGTTTCCATTTATAAAAATGCAGCTAAAACAGGTGTGACAGGACAGGAGCTTGAGAAACTGATAATGAGAAACTGAGAATTGTTAGGTGATAGGGCAATGTATTAGGTGCCCATATTAGGTGTTAGAATCAGACATCAAACATCAGGATCACAATAGAAATGTCAGTGGTCTGGATAAAACTCAATGTCAAAAAGAGACTGATACCCGATCCTGATACCTGATAATGTCAGGGATTGAGATCAGGGCCAGAAACAAACTACAATTAAACTGTGGCTGATACCTGATCCTGAATAATGTCATAGTAAGGAGGCACACTAATTCTGAACACACATTTGCATGGAAAAATAAAGTTCATTTCATCATATCTACAATAAGCAAAAGTATCATCTTCCCTTCTTAATGCCCTCATTCATCTTCTTTCTCCCCTTTCACTTTCACTTCACACTTTCCTGCCATTTGGTTAATCTCTGCTTTGTTCATTTTATTTAGTGAGATCAGATCCCTTGCAATATTTACATGGCAAAACAAAGGAGAACTACCTGTAGGCAAGGATATCAGTGGTATAAGATGGCCATAGGTAGCAGGCAGCACACTTCCAGACCAAAATAGTTGGTGGCAATTAGTGATGAGCGACTCTGTCCTGTTTTGCTTCCCCAAAAAATTTGAGAAATTGCTGAAAAATTCTGTAAATATTGCCCTTTTATATCCTTTCTTTTGATCCACCATTTTGTTATGGGCTCCCTCAGAGATCACATGACCAGAAATAATGTAGCTCAAACTGTAACCCAGCAAAAGGCAGAACTCTGTCCATTCATTGGCTGATGGGGACTAGCATAGGCGGAGGGTGACTTTTTTGTTTGGGGAGGCTAAATATGGGCCAAATATAGACTGACCTACAGCTAATGTGAGACTTAGGGGTATATTTATCATGCTGTGTAAAAAGTGGAGTAAAACATCACTGTTGATGTTGTTTATAGCAGCCAATCAGATGCTTTGCTTTAATTTTCTAACTGTTGAAATCTAATTGCTGATTGGATCGCCAATACCATATTATCGTGACTAATACGATTTTTTTGGTAGGCATTTTCGTGATATTTGCGATCGTCCGAAATTTTTGTTTCCTACACGGTTTTTTCCCATTCGTGATTCGGATTCGTGGATTAATAAATGTGCCCCCTAGTGGATTCACTGCTGGTGTAAAAAATTAACCTCCCAACTACCTCTGGCAGTTCCCACTGACTTCCAGGGATACTGTGCAAAAGTGCGGGTGGGGGGGCTTTTTTAACCCTAAAATGCTTAGGATGTAAAAGCATTCATACGTGCACTTCTGTTAGGGGTTCTCTAAACATTTGTGTTCAGTTAGCTTAAAGGGGTAGTTCACCTTTAAATTAACTTATAATATGATGTAGACATAGATATTCTGAGACAATTTGCAATTGGTCCTCTTTTATTTTTAATGGTTTTTCAGGTATTTAGCTTTTTGTTCAGCAGCTCTCCATTTGGTATTTCAGCAGCTATATGGTTGCTAGGGTCTTATTTACCAGGTAGTGGTTTAAACTAGAGATGGGAATATGAATAGTTAAGGGGTCTGCATGGAAAAATAAAACTGTATCCTCACAGCATACCTCCCAACATTTGAAAAATGAAAAGAGGGACAAAAAGACTTGGCGCGTGCAGCGCAGCAAATTTTTTGACCACGCCCACCTTTGTGGCCACGCCCCAATTAACACACCCCATTTTTTTCTAAAAATACTCCTTTTATATAGTTGAAATTGCGGGATTAGATGCAAATGTGCTATACCCTCATACTGTACTGCCTAAGGAAAACAATATAGCAACTCCTACATATAAATACAAATATAGAGAGAAGGCAGTGAGTTATAACTATGTACCAGTTTTGCCCCCTATACACAGTGCCCCCATGGCCCACAGTACCCTTCATACACAGTACCCCCAATACACAGTGCCCTTCATACACAGTGCCCCCCAATACACAGTACCCTTCATACACAGTGCCCCCCAATACACAGTGCCCGCCAATACACAGTGCCCCCCAATACACAGTGCCCCCCAATACATAGTGCCCCCAATACACAGTGCCTTCATACACAGTGCCCCCCAATACACAGTACCCTTCATACACAGTACCCCCCAATACACAGTACCCTTCATACACAGTGCCCCCCCAATACACAGTACCCCCAATACACAGTGCCCTTCATACACAGTGCCCCCCAATACACAGTACCCCCAATACACAGTGCCCCCAATACACAGTGCCCCCCAATACACAGTGCCCCCCAATACACAGTGCCCCCCATACATCCTCCTACTTCTTCCGCGGTTCCTCTCCTTATGCGGCTCCATGTGCGGCTGTACCAGGCCTTTTTATAAGGTTGCGCCCCGTGTGTACGTGTGACGTCAGTACGCATGGGGCGCAACCTTATAAAAGGGCCTAGCACCGCCGGAGAAGAAGCCACATAAGGAGAGGAACCGCGCAAGGAGCAGGAGCGCCTACCTTCAGCCGGCGGATTTCGCTATCACGGATCGTTCCATGAATGTTACGGAAATGCGGGACATTCATGGAACGATCCGGGACAGCGGGATGCACTATAAAAAGCAGGACTGTCCCGCGCAAAGCAATACTTTTTGGTCAGTGAGCCTCATTTGAAAGCTGGAAAGAGGCAGAAGAGAAAGGTAAATTATTTAAAAACTATAAAAAATTAACTAGGAAGACCAATTGCAAAGTTGCTAGAAATAGGCCATTCTATAACATACTACAAGTTAACTTAAAAGTGAACCACCCCATTAGATGTGTTTAACCCTTTAAGTGCCAGCCGAATTCGTCATTTCGGTTCCCCCCAGTGCCAGACGTTTTTTTAAGCATTTTGTACTCATTCACTTTAACAATGTTTTTTGGTAGGAAAACCTCCATGAAACTAGGGAAATTATATATCGTTTTTTTCGTCACTAATTGGGCTTCGACATACATACCAAATTTTATAACTTTTCTGGAGATATGATGTGTATTTTGGGTGAAATATGTAAAAAAAAAAAAAATTATGAAAAATTTCTGTATATTTTGAGGTTTTTTTTGCATAGAAAAGTTAATTTTACACAATTTTTTTTGTCGTTTGTAAAAGCCCTGATACTCCCAAGTCCAACGATACCAAATATGTGGTGGTACCCCACAGTTCCTGTCCAGAAGTAACCCCCAAACTAAAGCAATACTTAGTACAATATCCCACCAGAACAAAGCGGAAAAGCGCTTGTAACAGTTGATGCAGCATAACTTACATGTAAATCTAAAATATCCCCTCATGTTCGGTATCTTTAGAAACTACAGACCTTCAGGTTTCTAGGTGCAATGTAGTTTCCTCTCAAAAGCCAAATACTTTTTGTCAGTGCATTGTGCAATTTGGAGCTTTTTTTGACATTTTTTTTTTTTTCTAAAACGTAAACTTGGACGCATGATCAAATGTGGATTTGACAAAAAAAAATCTCATAAAAATTTTCTAACAAAGGCAAATTTGAAAGACAAACTTCTCCTGAATAAAATGATGCCCCATATGTATGGGTGCACATAAAGACATGGGCACCAAACACTCCAAAGCAGGGGCAATGCATAAAGGCAATTACAGCTAAAAATGTGGGGGCTGCGCTCTATGTGCACTACCTGCAGTTTTTCAGTGTTACCCCCCCCTACCTGTGAAATAACCCCCACAAACTATATATTTCTGAAAAGTGCACACCTTCAGCTATTCAGAGACACCATTCTTCTCTTTCTACATGGAAAATTGTGGCTGCAGTCCCTTGCAGAAGTCAGCGCTTTGGTCAGAAATCAAGGAAAAACCAGATACAAACCTAGATTTTGGTCAGAAATCAAGGAAAAACCAGATAAAAAACCTAGATTTCTCCCCAAAATCTCCATGGCAACTACCAAAAACTTACTAAACATCAATCTGCAAGTTCCCCTGAATAAAACGATACCCCATATGTATGGGTGCACATAAAGACGTGGCCACCAAATGCCCCAAAACAGGGGCAATGCATAAGGGCAATTTCAGTTGAAATTTTGGGGGCTGCGCTCTATGTGCACTACCTGCAGTTTTTCAGTGTTAACCCCCCCTACCTGTGGAATAACCCCCACAATCTATATATTTACGAAAAGTGCACACCTTCAGCTATTCAGAGACACCATTCTTCTCTTTCTACATGGAAAATTGTGGCTGCAGTCCCTTGCAGAAGTCAGCGCTTTGGTCAGAAATCAAGGAAAAACCAGATAAAAAACCTAGATTTCTCCCCAAAATCTCCATGGCAACTACCAAAAACTTACTAAACATCAATCTGCAAGTTCCCCTGAATAAAACGATACCCCATATGTATGGGTGCACATAAAGACGTGGCCACCAAATGCCCCCAAACAGGGGCAATACATAAGGGGGGGCTGTGCTCTATGTGCTCTACCTGCAGTTATATAGTCTAAACACCCCCATACCTGTGAAATAACCCCCGCAAACTATATATTTCCAAAAAGTGCACACCTTCAGCTATTCAGAGACACCACTCTTCTCTTTCTACATGGAAAATTGTGGCCGCAGTCCCTTGCAGAAGTCAGCGCTTTGGTCAGAAATCAAGGAAAAACCAGATACAAACCTAGATTTTGGTCAGAAATCAAGGAAAAACCAGATAAAAAAACCTAGATTTCTCCCCAAAATCTCCATGGCAACTACCAAAAACTTACTAAACCTCAATTTGCAAGTTCCCCTGAATAAAACGATACCCCATATGTATGGGTGCACATAAAGACGTGGCCACCAAATGCCCCCAAACAGGGGCAATGCATAAGGGTGGGCTGTGCTCTATGTGCTCTACCTGCAGTTATTTAGTCTAAACACCCCCATACCTGTGAAATAACCCCCGCAAACTATATATTTACAAAAAGTTCACACCTTCAGCTATTCAGAGACACCACTCTTCTCTTTCTACATGGAAAATTGTGGCCACAGTCCCTTGCAGAGAAGTCAGCGCTTTGGTCAGAAATCAAGGAAAAACCAGATACAAACCTAGATTTCTCCCCAAAATCTCCATGGCAACTACCAAAAACTTACTAACCATCAATCTGCAAGTTCCCCTGAATAAAACGATACCCCATATGTATGGGTGCACATAAGTACATGGCCGCCAAACCTGAAAATGCATAATATTGGGGCTGCACTCTATGCACCCCTTTTTTTTTGCCTGCACCCGAATGAATGGAATACGCTCGGGTGCAGGCACATGTAGCCGATATACGCATGAAAACGCGTGAGAATGCAAAGTCTCGCGTTTTCATGCGTATATCGGCTACATGTGCCTGCACCCGAGCGTATTCCATTCATTCGGGTGCAGGCACAAGTAGCAGGCGTAGGGCTGAATTTTCGGCAAGCGTTTTTCCACTTGCTGAAAAAATCAGCCCTACGCCATGTGTGGCATCAGCCTAACCCTTGGCAATAGAAACTACCAGAACAATCTTAGCACCTCTGGACCTTTCTAGAACAGCTGAAATCAAATGAAGTTAAAATGGAATAAAACCACTAAAAGCAATCAAAGAACAATAATTGCAATGAAATCGGTGGTCAGAGCCCTGGATCCACCAATGTCACTGCAAAAGCAACCTTTTTGGGGCACTAAATACACAATAAAGAACAATGCAAAGATAAAACACCATAAAATCAGTAAAATCCAATAAAACCACCTAAACCAACAGAAGAACAATAATTGCAATGAAATTGGTGGTCAGAGCCCTGAATCCACCAACGTCACTGCAAATTCAGCACCCAATAGCAATAAAAAAAGTTACAATACAATACAATAATAAAAAAACAGAAATCAATTATGAAAATGTCAAAAAAACACTAAAATGCAACCAAATAAATTAGATAATTATAGAGCAAGATCAGAAATAAAGTTTTAGTAAAAAAAAAAGACTGCCAAAGAAAGCAAAGAAAGAAAGAAAAGAAAAGAAAGATAGAAAAAAAAAAAAAGTGTAAGTGTAAGTGTGTGTGTAAGTGTCTGTGTGTGCTTGGGAAAGTTGTAAATAAGTGTGTATGTGTGCAAAAGTGTAATAATGACAAAGATAGAAGAAAAAATTGAAAAAAAAAAAAAAAATTTTATACAGTTGAGATAGAAATAAGCAAAATAAACAGTGGTAGAGAGTTGTAGTTCAGCTTACCCAAGGCAGGCAGGCGATCAGGGGCGACCAATCTGGCAGGAAGGCAGCAGGAAGGCAGCAGGGGAGCTCCATCAGGTCCGAAGTGCGCAGCAGGAATGAGGAGCCGACAGTAGGCGGCGATATTTAAAGGGACAGCAGTGGACACGTCATCATCGCGTGTCCACTGCTGTCATTGGCTGGCGACGCGATCGGGGGACCGGATCGGTGAGTATGACTGTCTCTGCTCGTTGCCTAGGGGGTTGTGAAGGGTTTACAAGCGCTGCGCTGCTTTAAAAGCCAGCGCAGCGCTTGTAAACCTGATAGTGCTGTAGGACGTAGATTCTACGTCCTGTGGCACTTTGGTCCTTTGCTACCCAGGACGTAGAATCTACATCCTATGGCACTAAAAAGGTTAAGTTAGCTTTATAGAAAGTGAGGCAGCGGGTACTGACATCCCAGGCACATTATATACAGTGAGACACAGTCTTTATATACAAAACCAGCACATTATATGCCATGAGGAGCAGTGGGTACAGATGACAGATATTCAGGCCCTGGCACTATAACACTGGCACGGATACACAACGGCTCCACTGTAACTAACTAGAAATGAAAAAAACAATGACAGAATGACAAAAGTAAAAAAAAAAATAGAATGTGCAAAAAACCATAACAAATATATAAAAGCACAATGAGCTTTGTCAGGGGGAAAAGTTAACTTACCCTCCATCTGTTAGGGTAGGGGATATTATAGATGTCAGGTGACAAAAAACAATTTAATTCCAGCTAGTGACTCAGCCTTTAGAACATATACAGTATAGTACCTATGGGATGAAAACTGCAGCAAATTTCAAAGCTGGTTCATGGGTAAAGTAAAGATTCTTCTTTTTTAAGTCTTCATTTCTGCACTGCCTCCAGTTTGCAAAATGTCCTGATCCCTGTCTGCATCTGTGCCTTGATTTGTCAATTTTACTGTCTGTCAAGAAAGCTGTGCTCTGATTGGAGAACACAAGAAGAAAGATCCAATCAGAGCACAGCTGATTACAGCAGAATCCGGAGCTTGCAGGGACAGGAGAAGATTTGCAGGACAGCGCAGAAACGGTGTCGTTTTTTTTTAATTTTTTTAATTGTTTTTATTTTTAAGGTGCCAGAGCAGGTTTGGGGAGGCTTAACCTCCCCTAGCCTTATTGAAAATCCGCCTATGGGGACTAGCATGTATGTGTGCACTGTGAATCCTATGGTCCCAGGAGGCGGCCCTAAATTCTTAAAATGGCAATTTTCTATTTAGGTTTACCCAAAAGCACATACTACTAAAAAAGTATATTTTTATAAAAATGGTTTATTTAGATGAAACAGGGTTTTACATATAAGCTTGTTTATGCAATTTATTTTATAGAGACCTACATTGTTTGGGGTATAGTTTTCCTTTAACCTCTGCATATGAACAGTGCACTTGTTTTTCACACTGCACATCATAGAGGAGGAATGGTGATGGGGCTTAAGATTTATTTTATGTCCCATAAGGGGAGTGGAAAAAGGAACATTGTTCCTTATCACAGAGCTGGGAGTGGAGAAGAGGACAGGTGTGCCAATATAAATGAAGGTAATGAACAAGGTGAGATTTGTATAGATTTGGGTGTGTGGGACACAGGGGAGATGGTGATGGATTGATGGTGAGGGGCACAATGAATGGATGTTGAGAGATTGGGGCCTGAAGATAGAGGAAAAATGCTTATGGCTTCGTGGTCATCAGCATCCTCACTGGTAAGTTCTCTAGAGAATTCTAGAAAACTAGGGTATAAAGTGGAACAGTTTACAACCCCTTTAAAATTATTAGTTGTAAGTCAGATTGATCAAGGGTCAGAGTCACTGGTCAGACTCTGAAAATAATGAGGTTTTTAGTGTTCGATGAGGTTTAGAGCCCGAGGTTTGATCCTGACACTAAAGGATTTACTAATGTTTGAATTTTTTTTTTCCATGATTCAGATCTTTTTGCAATAACACTTGAATGTGTTTTATTATGCAGCAAAACTGCGACGATTCTAAATCCAAAAATACTCCACCTAAAACTTGTCCAGATCATATAAAAGTCAATGGCAAATGTCCATTTTACAACTGGAAGATCTTTTTTGCTGCAAATTTTTAGAGGTTTTCAAATTTTTTAATGCTAGCTTCGTGAGACAATATGGAAAATTTGAGTTTATTGTTTGACAATTGAAAAAAGTCACAGTTTAGACTACTTTTTCAAAAAAATAAAAGAGTAGAGAGAATTTCGAGTTTTAGTTTATCTGCTTTTACGGAGGCATTTACTAATAAACTGATTTTTTTTTTTTACCATTCATGATTTAAAATGCTTTCCCTAGATTTATTATGTGACATTTCCGAATCTGAAAATAATGCAGCTAAAACCCGTGGAGATCATGTAGAAATCAATGGCAGATGTCCCTTTTACAATTGGAAGATCTTTCTGTTTCTTATTTTTTGACACAGGCTTTTGTGCAACAAAACGAAAAAGCCATAGTTGTTGCCCGACAAGTCGAAAAAGTTAGTTATGAAAGACTTTTTTGGTTTGTGCTTTTTCAGTTCAGAACTGAATAATGATAAATGACCGCTATTCATGGAAATTACTGTATATACTCGAGTATAAGCCTAGTTTTTCAGCACCCAAAATGTGCTGAAAAAGTCACCCTCGGCTTATACTCGAGTCGAGTGCCATGGGTCCCTCCAGACTAGCACTAGTCCTTTGTGTGCAAATTAGGCCAACCGCAACCTGACCTAGGCTCCCACTAGCAATACTTATTTCCCCTTACATCTCCTCCGGGACCGGGTCTGCTGCCAGTTTGCCAATGTGCGATGAGCATGGGGTAGTACTCATATTGTTTTTGTTGACCCTCTTCTCCACTTACAGAGCTAGTTTACTGTTTATCTGTGAAATAAATATTGAAAAACATATACCCCACTGATGCCTCAATTAATGTAATTTTATTGGTATTTATTTTGATTATTAAAACTTAGCAGTAGCTGCTGCATTTCCCACCCTAGGCATATACTCGAGTCAATAAGTTTTTCCAGTTTTCTTAGGTAAAATTAGGTGCCTCGGCTTATATTCGGCTCGGCTTATACTCGAATACATAAGGTACTTAATTTCAAACAAATAATTATGAGAAAATTGCGAGTTTTAGTAAATATTCCTCCAAATGATATACAGGTATCGACCCCTTATCCGGAAACCCATTATCCAGAAAGTTCCGAATTACGGAAAGGCCATCTCCCATAGACTCCACTGTAATCAAATAATTCACATTTCTAAAAATTATTCCCTTTTTCTCTGGGATAATAAAATAGTACCTTGTACTTGATCCCAACTAAGATATAATTAATCCTTATTGGAGCCAAAACAATCCTATTGGGTTTAATTACTGTTTAAATAATTTTTTTAGTAGACTTAAGGTAGGAGATCCAAATTACGGAAATACTCCTTATCAGGAAAACCCCGGGTCCCGAGCATTCCAGATAACGGGTCCCATACCTGTACTAGACACTATATAACACCATTTGTAGTTTGGCCACCCAAGTTAGGAAACACAAATATCACTGCTTTCTATACTTCTCCACACCCCTTCACACCCCTGCCCCACTCACCAACTGCAGGGCTGATTTTGTTCAACGAAGGATTGTGTGTCAACTATGCTCATGGACAACTTCCCAAATCACTTTAAACACTTCTTTACTTCATGTAAATATGGCTTGACTGAAATGATAAAAGGCATTTTAATACATATCAATACTGCATGATTATATGGTTCTCAAAGACATTTAGGGTAGCTTTAGGGTAGCTTGCAGGAAACGCAGAACCTAAAATTAGGTGCCTCGGCTTGGCTTATACTCGAGTATATAAGGTACTTAATTTCAAACAAAAAATTATGAGAAAATTGCAAGTTTTAGTAAATATTCCTCCAAATGATATACAGGTATCGGACCCCTTATCCGGAAACCCATTATCCAGAAAGTTCCGAATTACGGAAAGGCCATCTCCCATAGACTCCATTGTAATCAAATAATTCACATTTTTAAAAATGATTCCCTTTTTCTCTGGGATAATAAAATAGTACCTTGTACTTGATCCCAACTAAGATATAATTAATCCTTATTGGAGCCAAAACAATCCTATTGGGTTTAATTACTGTTTAAATAATTTTTTTAGTAGACTTAAGGTAGGAGATCCAAATTACGGAAATACTCCTTTTCAGGAAAAGCCCGGGTCCCAAGCATTCCAGATAACAGGTCCCATACCTGTACTAGACACTATATAACACCATGTGTAGTTTGGCCACCCAAGTCAGGAAACACAAATATTACTGCTTTCTATACTTCTTCACACCCCTGCCCCACTCACCAACTGCAGGGCTGATTTTGTTCAACGAAGGATTGTGTGTCAACTATGCTCATGGACAACTTCCCAAATCACTTTAAACACTTCTTTACTTCATGTAAATATGGCTTGACTGAAATGATAAAAGGCATTTTAATACATATCAATACTGCATGATTATATGGTTCTCAAATACATTTAGGGTAGCTTTAGGGTAGCTTGCAGGAAACGCAGAACCTAAAATTAGGTGCCTCGGCTTGGCTTATACTCGAGTATATAAGGTACTTAATTTCAAACAAATAATTATGAGAAAATTGCAAGTTTTAGTAAATATTCCTCCAAATGATATACAGGTATCGGACCCCTTATCCGGAAACCCATTATCCAGAAAGTTCCGAATTACGGAAAGGCCATCTCCCATAGACTCCATTGTAATCAAATAATTCACATTTTTAAAAATGATTCCCTTTTTCTCTGGGATAATAAAATAGTACCTTGTACTTGATCCCAACTAAGATATAATTAATCCTTATTGGAGCCAAAACAATCCTATTGGGTTTAATTACTGTTTAAATAATTTTTTTAGTAGACTTAAGATAGGAGATCCAAATTACGGAAATACTCCTTATCAGGAAAACCCCGGGTCCCGAGCATTCCAGATAACGGGCCCCATACCTGTACTAGACATTATATAAGGGCTCTGGTACACGGGGAGATTAGTCGCCCGCGGCAAAACTCCCTGCTCGCGGGCGACTAATCTCCCCGAGTTGCCTTCCCCCTGCCATCCCACTGGCGAACATGTAAGTCGCCGGCGAGATGGCAGACGCGGCGGCGCGATTTCGCGCAAATCGATTTTCCGAAATCGCCCCGCCGCGTCTGCCATCCCGCCGGCGACTTACATGTTCGCCGGTGGGATGGCAGGGGGAAGGCAACTCGGGGAGATTAGTCGCCCGCGAGCAGGGAGTTTTGCCGCGGGCGACTAATCTCCCCGTGTACCAGAGCCCTAACACCATGTGTAGTTTGGCCACCCAAGTTAGGAAACACAAATATTACTGCTTTCTATACTTCTTCAGACCCCTTCACACCCCTGCCCCACTCACCAACTGCAGGGCTGATTTTGTTCAACGAAGGCTTGTGTGTCAACTCTGCTCATGGACAACTTCCCAAATCACTTTACACACTTCTTTACTTCATGTAAATATGGCTTGACTGAAATGATAAAAGGCATTTTAATACATATGAATACTGCATGATTATATGGTTCTCAAACACATTTAGGGTAGCTTGCAGGAAACGCAGAATGTGCTTTTTATTTTTTGCCTTACTATAAGCTAAAGTGATTAGGAAAAAAGGACTGAAATTAATTTCAGGCTAGCAAGTCCAGGTCACAGTGCTCTTAATTAATCATATGTAACACAGTGAAAAAATAATGCTGAGACTTTTGTCTGGAGTGATTCCAGATTCGCCAAACAATTGCGGGTCATTGTTCAGTATTTTAACCACTGGTCAAAAAGGTTTCAGTGCAAATTAACGGCAATCTTACAAATTAGAAATACATTGTTGTATAGTTCATTTGGGTTAAAAAAAGACTGCCTATCACGTCCAACCCTTCCATGTATCTCTCAGGATTACTGTAAATAATGTAATTTAATAATATGTGTGTGTGTGTTCTCCAGAAAGCAACTTATTACGAAAAAGGCCATCTGTCATAGAGTCCATTTTAAGCAAATAATTAATTTCTTTTTAAATGATTTCCTTTTTTTTCTGTAATAATAAAACAGTACCTCATACTTGATCCCAATTAATAATATAATTCATCCTTATTAGTGGCAAAACAATCCTATTGGGTTTATTTCATGTATAAATGATTTTTTTAACAGACAAAAGGGTTGATTCACTAAAGTGTGTTAAAACGTGCGCTATTTATAGCATGCATTAAAAATTTTATCGCATCTAATTTTCTGTATCTCAACGCACGATTCACTAAACGTATATTTGCGTTAATTTAGACGCGATGCTGTGTGCGTTATTTAAGTCGCGAAGACTATTTTGTGCGGTATTTGACGCAACTTGCACTAATTTACGAGTACTTGTCGCGCGTGCTAATTAACGCATGTGCACTACTTTTTACTTGCACGCCATATTAACCATACACAGCATTACGTTCGTGAAACTACTTTTTTTCAAATGACCATTTCCCTGCAAAACGGAGGCTGCATCACTCTAAGGCCAACACATACTTGAATAAATCCCACTGCAAAGTCCATATTGTGCTGCCAAAAGCTCATGAACTGTACTTTTCTATAATTACAGCCTGCTTCAAGTAGGTGTTAATTTTCGAATAGAGTAATGCAATATTTAGCGCGTCTAAGTGTTTATGAATCATGCGTTAGTATTATTTCTGCACGCTAATGAACGCAATGCGGTTGCGCGCTAATTAACGCACGCGATATGCGACTTAACGCATGCAATAATACTATAGCGTATCACACTTTTTTTGAGCGTCTATTTTAACGCAAAAAACATGCGATATGCATTATCGCACTTTAGTAAATCAACCCTAAAGTATTAAGATCTAAATAACAGAAAGACCCCAGGCCCCAAGCATTCTGGATAACGGGTCCCATACCTGTACATGTTTTATTAATTTTATAATGTTATACGATTAACACAATATTCTCTCATGAATACACATTTATATTTTCCCCCTAACTTCTAGTTTGTTATATAGGAAATTAAACATTTTTTTGTATCTGTTTATTCAGATCTCTGCTTTATTGACTATAATATATAAGCTGCAGCTTCATTAATGTATTTTTATTTTTGTTTTGACCGTGTAATAACAGACTTTTATTTTAAAAAAACCTTTCAAATAACCCATATACATAATACACAATAGTCATAAATAACCTATAAATTATATTCTTATAAATGGCACTTATATCCAACAGTAATTGATTCTTCAACACACCACTTGCACAGGGTGCATTCAGTTCCTCGGCTGCTTCCAAGCCAATTCCATAGACTTTCGTATAAGGAATAAGCACACCAGCATACAGGCAGATGCCTTTGACAGAAAGACTTGCTACATCTTTCTCCAATAAATATTTTAAAGGCATCTGCTGGTACGCTGGTGTGCTCATTCCTTATACGAAAGTCTATGGAATTGGCTTGGTTATGTCCTCACATGACTCATTGCAACTTCCGTATTGTAATAAATAATGTAATGTTGTAAAATATGAAAATACTAGAAGTCACTTTTAAGTTCCCTGACCTGTATAGAAGCATAGGACTAAATATATAATTATGGAACTATAATACCCAAATATTTTACAATTTATCCATATATTTTAGGGGGTATATTATTCGTGTTTTTATGATTAAATGAAATGAATTCTTTCATGTTCTTTTGATGTGTCATGTTACAGCATTACTGACAGGCCCATACACCCTTGTACAAACATAGTTTTGGGTCTTTAATCCACTCAGTTATTGAGTTCCATGATCTATGACAGGGATCCCCAACCTTCCTAACTCATGAGACACAGTCAAATGTAGAAAGACTTGGAGAGCAACACAAGCATCATAAAAGTTCATGGAGGTGCCAAATAAGGGCTAAGATTGGCTATTAGGCAGCCTCTATGCACACTATCAGCTTACAGGAGGCTTTATTTGGTAGAAAAACTTGTTTTTATTCAACTAAAACTTGCCACCAAGTCAGGAATTCAAAAATAACTCCTTGGTTTGGGGGCACTGAGAGCAACATCCAAGGAGTTGGTGAGCAACATGTTGCCCCCAAGCCACTGGTTGGGGATGACTGATCTGTGATTTTAATTTGAGGAATCCAGTCAAGTTAGGACATAGGAACAATCAATTGCTCACCACCTTTGAAATGTATTTCCCCAATATAAGGAACAAGAAGTAGAACATATGGCAGTGGTATGAATCACTTCAGTCATTGCTCTATTATTCTTTATATAGATATAACAGGGTTTATATCAGTGCTCCATATCCTTATGTTATGCAAACTAAGCCAGAAATGTCTGTTTGCTGGCCTTCATTTAATTTTTGCTCACTTAGCAAATTCTAATCTGTATTAATAAAGAAAAAACCTAATGTATTTTAGAAAATATGTTGCTGTATGAGTGCATTATACCAAGGGTATAGTGGAGCTTCTACTTAGAGGAATTCACTGCTTGAACTAAGGAATTTTAATGAATTTAAATTATAAATGAATATAAATGTGTCCTCTTCAAGGCTAGCAATGTCAGTGGAGGATATGTTTGCTTCTCAAGACCCATCAATATGGACTGTACAGTCAATACTGTTGTTAGAGTAAAAGTTTACCTCACTTTTAAACATCTCAACCAAACAAGAGAAGACTAAGCTTGGCCTCACTCAGTCATCTTGACAAAACCCAATTTGCACAGGTTAATTCATTCATTTGTTGGACACACAAAGGATAAAACAGTGTCTATGTAAATTCAAAAATGACAAATGTTATTTTATTGGAGTAAAGTAAGACTTTACAATATTGCAGTGGTAAAGGGGATTTTTCAACAAACTAAGTTGATGTTAGTCACAGGAAGCCAATCCCACAGGCTTGCTTTGCATGACATCTTTTTCCAACAACAAGAAAGGAAATCTGCATTGATTAATTTGTAGTATGTGCTTTAGTTACACACAAATTGTTAGCCGAATGCGATATATTGAAATCCTCTAATTTCCCCACCAAAGAACTAAAAGGTAAAGAACCAGCAATTATATCATTTGCTTAGAAAAGCAATAACATTGAGCAACCAAACCGCGCGCCTCACAAAGCCTTGGATAATGCATTGGACAGCTTGAGTCAATATCTTGTGACCCTGAAACTCCAACGCATTCATCAAGAAACCAGACAGACAATCGTGCAATCAAATTAGTAGTCAAATAACCAACGGCATCCAAAATTTCAGTTGCCGTATTAATTCTTCCAAAGATTATTTACAAATAATATGTTAAAAGCAAATGTAAATGTTCCCTTACAAAATAATAGGAGGTGAATAGACATTTGGTGGTTAGGAAAATAGGCATTAAAATGGGACACCCAACTCAACTGATAAACCCATTCTTCTGGTAAACGGCCAATTATAAACGTTAAAGTGTATGGAAAACTGCTTGTGATTAATAACATGGAACAGAGGGACTGAAAAGAGGTTAATTGTGCGGAAAAACCAACATCACATTTGAGAATTAGTAGGCAAAAGTTAAATTGATACTGTCATCACTTAATTCGTTTTTTTTTAATCCCATTTTTATTACCTTTTATTGTCACCTATAAAGATAATATCTCTATAAGTCAACAAAATAAATTTGTTTTTGTTAGTAAAAACAGTGTGGGGTTGTATTGTGATAAAGTGATTTATCTTGATTCTGGGAACAAATAAAGTCTCTTTTTCTGCTTGCATGATGTATTTCCTGGTATTCATCATGTGACCTTGAATAATAGGATTCAATCTTTATAATACTAAATAAGAAGAATGAGGAAGTTTTATTCATCCTCTCTCTGATTTACTCAGTCTCTTTGCATTCAGTGCTGTAGCTTGCTCATTTGGCTGCTCTGAAGTGGAAAAAGTTATGGTAGGTTGTTGTGACCCTTAGCAGGAGTCCACTATGCAAGGAAATTGTTTGTGCACTAGTAATATAATTATCTACCTCGAAAAGACAAAACATGGAGTAGACTCAATCCCCTGTTTGCCCTGTTTAGTTAAAGACAGTAAAATAACAGAAGCCATAGATATTTTTTGTAAAACAAGGGGAGAAAAAATAATTCAGGCACAGCAATTCATTGGGCCTTATGAGTATACAAAATCTGGACAGCAGCTAAGTGTATTTTAAAAAGCAATCTATCCTATCATTCAGAATCTTCTGGTTGGGCAGTTTGTTGGCAGTACCTTATAAAGTGTGAGGCTGATGTTACACTATGAATAAAACTGCTAAGCATTTATTTGTTCTAATGAGATCAATTAAGTGTGAAATGCATGAAATCCTCAACACTTCAAATGAATAAAAATACTTGTATAGTGTATGAACTCTGGGCAGTGGGAATGTATAATGAAACTGTGGCTGTGGCTCTTTGTTTGATTTGTTTTGCCCAATGGAATGAACTGCCTAATGGAGGTGCAACTGGGCATCCCTGTTTTGTCCAGGTCTGTGTAATGTATAAAGCACCTAAAGCTTTCCATCTTCAATAAAACTTCTTTCCTGATCAAATCAGCAATTTAATTGTAGCTGTGTGTCAGTTTAATTGTGTTATCTGGCAGAATGAAATGGATAATACTCACATAAATTCCTAGTTCTTAAAGGATTGTGTACTGTAAATATTCATATTAATAAAAAACAAATGCCTACTCACATTTATTTACATACAATCTAATATGCCACTTAACTGCCTATTGCAAACATGTCTAGATTCAATTCAACACTTTACTGACTGGTAAAACCTTCTCAGGATTCAAGTCCAGTTGCTTTAAACTTTTAGATATTGTATATCTTGACCTAGATGAATGTAAACCTTTAGGAGACTGGGTTCAGAAAATTATATATACAGGTATGGGATCCATTATCCAGAAAGAATCAAATTACGAGAAGGCCATCTGCCTTAAGGTCCCCATACACGGGCCGATAGTAGCTGCCAATATCGGTCCCTTGGACTGATTCGGCAGCTAATCGGCCAGTGTATGGGCAGAAACGAGCGGCCTGGCCGACCGATATATGGCCTGAAATTGGGCAGATCTCGATCGGCCAGGTTAGAAAATCCAGTCGGATCGGGGACCGCATCGGCTCGTTGATGCGGTCCCCGAACCGACTGCCCCATGGCCGCAAATGTAATCCGATCGTTTGGCTCCAGGGCCAAACGATCGGATTATTTTTTTTTTAAGCCACTTGCTACCCGATATCGCCCACCCGTAGGTGGGGATATCGGGTGAAGAACCGCTCGCTTGGCGACATCGCCAAGTGAGCGGATCTTATAGTGTATGGGAACCTTTAGACTCCATTAGAAGCAAATAATTCTAATTTTAAAAATAATTTCCTCTTTCTCTGTAATAATAAAACAGTACCTTGTACTTGATCCTAACTATGATCCTATTAGGTTTATTTAAGGTTAAAATTACATAGGTATGGAGGTTCAAATTATAGAAAGGTCCCTTCTCTGGAAAACCCCAGGTCCCAAGCATTCTGGATAATAGGTCCCATACCTGTATGTTCAATACCAATAACATTGGCTTGGCTGAAAATATTTTGCATAATCTAAGTATACTTCATCATCAATATAACGTTTGACTGCATAATAACAAGCAAGTATTTTTTCTTTCTATAGGTCATTAGAAGCAATGGTGATTTCTGCTACAGTGCCATTCTTTAACACATATTATTGATTGTGATCGCTTAAACTGTCAATGCAGCAGCCAAACGTACAGGTGTATACCAGATTGAGGTATTTACAAAAATATGAAAAAAAAAAAGTATTCTTATCTTTGAAATTTCTTGGTAATCTAAAGAAAGGGGGCTATATTAGGCTCATTAAAATGGTATGATATGGTATGTCTCCTAGTTAGAAAAAGGCCCCAACACAAACAATCCCCTGGGCACAGGGGCATACTTATAGGCAAAGAAGTTACTGCTTGGTGGATGGGAAAGTAAAGAGGGCCCATGGATCTCTGACTGGTTATTCTTATTATTATAGGTATGGAATCCATTATCCAGAAACCCATTTTCCAGAAAGCTCAGCATTACGGAAAGGTCATCTCCCACAGACTCCATTATAAGCAATTTATTCTAATTTGTAAAAATGTTTTCCCTTTTCTCTCTTATAATAAAACATTATCTTGTACTTCACCAGAATTTCACAAGAATCAATTCACACTTACTATTGCATATTGTTAGGAGACAATAGGGGGAAGGACCTGTTCATACTGAAAAGCGGTTTCAGAAAATGTATATGAATTATATTTAGGGGGGGGTCTAAATGATTTTTCTGTTAGGGCCCAGAAACTCCAAGTTGTCTCTGACTGAATACATCTTTAAATGCATTATATATATACTATAACTCTTTCATAATCAGTACTTCCGTGACTTGCTCTAATTCACCTACCCACAACCCTTGGGTGTTGCAATTTTGCCCTAATGAGCTATTCTTCAATTAATTCAGAACAGATGGTGTTACATTCAGCATCAGACATGCATGTCTTTTACAACACTTTTTTTTTTTTTCAAATCACATCCTCATTGTTTCTATTGTGTGTAAATGTTAACACGGTCCATTAATGACTGAGCCTCCCTTCCAAAGGGCGTCTTGAGATATGGATTTAGTCTTTGTAGTGTTCTGAGTTTGTGCCTGTTTTGGTAGATGGTTTTTCCTTAAAGGAATATTTAGTATGCAACAGATATTGTTTTGTTGCTTAAATTGTACTTACTCAATGAAGTCACAAATGACCATATTTGAAGATCCGGTATAAAAAGTATTTTCCTGCTTATTGTATTCTAACGATCCAGGGGAATTAAGGGTTTTTCATGGGAAAAATGAAGACACCAGTCCTTGTAGTTATTTCCTGTAACAAGGTAGGCAGAAGTGTTTATTTCATGGACATTCAACCTTCAATAAATGTGACCAATTTAATAAATTAGCATAAATTAAATAAAGCAAATTTTCAATAAAAAGCTGGCTAGAAACAGGCACATAATTTATTTTTCTTTATATAATCAGAAAGGGCTTATTTCTTATTACTGCAATCCCCTGGTTGCTCCAGTTCTACCAGCAATCATAATACCTGTTTTGTTCTACAACTGACTTTCAGAAGCCTTAGAAAATAAAAAATATGATAAATGTTTTGGTAAATGCACAGAGGGGATTTTTCACCTTTGGAACATTTCCCAGGACAAAGATGCCAAGAAAAAGTTCAAGGAAATGTCTCTAAATGAAGTACAGTGTCAGACTGGCTCTGGGATACCAGGAAAATTCCCAGTAGGCCCAGGTGTCAGTGGGCCTTTCTGCTTCTATGTGGGAATAAATCACCAGCACACCCTGGCCTCTCACAGGATGATCAACCTGGTGCACAGTGCGGGGGAAATGAATCCCCTAACAAGCTGAACTTCTCAAGGAATCACTGGCACAACAAGTAATTTGCAAGCAGGTTTAACCTTGCGTGTTTATTTCAAACGTCGCATTCTGCTTCCAGCCATTTGGCCTATTTTATGGTAAGTGCCTGTTTATGGGAACAAAAAGGCTAAATAGATAGATGATAGTATGAAGCAGAAGAGAAAAGGAAAAGGGTTGAGTGAGGAGAGGAGTACAAATAGTTTGGAGTGGGTCTGTGGTCTAATGTTTCTGGTGGATCCATGGCATCCCAGTCTGACACTGAGATATATGTCAAAAAGAGTATATGACAAAAAGTGTGGTTGTGGCTCTCACATCAATGGTTCTATGCATTTGAGGCTATAGTGGTCTGTATGTAATAGAGGTAATATTCATAAACTCTTCTCAGAGAAAATTCCAAGGTAAGTTATCCACAAGACTTTGTGCTTGGAAACAAACAATTACATAAATATGTAAAAATTTACCAAGTGAAATTAATCTATCTGTATCAAGCACAAAATGTTCTTATATAAACAGACCATTGCATTTTTCACAGAATTTTGTATCATGTGTAATGTTTGTTTAGTTAGAAACGGATTCTTCCTACGTTTTCATAAATAAATCAGTCTGTGACATCACTCCAGATGGTTATATCTCACAAAAAGTTTGCACCCAGCGTAATATCAATGATGGGACCACTCAACTGAGTGCAGTAACCTCTGCTTGTGTGGACATTTTGGTTAAGGGCATTCCTACTGTATTAACAAGTATGGAGCACTAAAGTTATTGTTTGTTTAGCCATTTCTAAAAACCAAAAGTGCATGTAACATAGTGGCCCATATGCTTAACGTGTTTCGTGGCCTCCTGCCACTTCCTCAGAAGCATCATATAACCACACTTTTAAGGCGGAGGAAACTAAATCAAAATATAGACTAGTAAAAGCAGGTCAACTTCCATTCTCTGTTAATACCACCCAAGGACTCCATAGTTCTCAAGTGATAAATCCAAAATGCTTCTTTTTTTTAGCAATCTCCTATCAAAATCACCCTTTCTCATTTAAGGTGTTATATAGTAAACTCTCTTTTGTGTTTAGAAAAGGTAGAGATATTGCTTTATGGCTTTCTCCGAGCTTATAGGGTTGATTCACTAAAGTGCGATAAAACGTGCGCTTTTTATAGCATGCATTAAAAATTTTATCGCGTCTAATTTTTCATGTCGAAACGCACGATTCACTAAAAGCATACTTGCGTTAATTTAGACGCGATGCTGCTTGCGTTATTTAAGTCACAAACACTATTTTCCTGCGGTATTTGATGGAACGCGCGCTAATTAACGCATCACGCACAAATAGTTGCCGCGTGTGAAAAAACGCATGCCATATTAGCCATACACTGCATTACTTTTGTAAAACGACTTTTATGAAAATGACCATTTCCCTGCAAACTGGAGGCTGCATCACTCTAGGGCCAACACAGACTTGAATAAATCACACTGCAAAGTCCATATTTTATTGCCTAAAGATCATTAACTGTACTTTTCTATAATTACCGCCTGCTTCAAGTAGGTGTTAATTTTCACACAGACAAATGTGATAATTAGCGCGTCTAAGTGTTTGTGAATCATGCGTTAGTAATATTTCTGTGCGCTAATTAACGCAATGCGTTTGTGCGTAAATTAACGCACGCGATATGCGTTGCGTTTTTTTTTTTTTGCGCCAATTTTAACGCAAAAAAATGTGCAATAAAACTTATCGATCTTTAGTGAATCAACCCTTATATGTCTCTAAAAAAGCCACACCAACTACTTCTTGGCTTAAGTATAAGGGGAGCTAGCATTGTGGCAGAAATAGATGTAAAGCATGCCAATATCTAAAAGTCTCTAAAACATTTGAGAGTACATATACAGGTAAGGTTTAGGAGTGTCTCAAAAGGAGTTACATATCTGTTTCCCAGTATGTAGGGAAAACTGTATGGGACGTATGTAAACGCATTATAGACCATATTCAGCTATAGAGAGAAGGGACTTGAGATCACCAGTAGCTAAACATGTAATAGAGAGACACGATGGTAATGCACATTTTACTTTCCAAATTATTGATAAACCGATTTTAAGATGAGGAAGGGTGATTTTGATAGGAGATCGCTAAAAAAGAAGCATTTTTGATTTATGACTTGAGAACTATTGAGTTCCTAGGTGGTATTAACAGAGAATGGGAGTTGACCTGCTTTTACTAGTCTATATTCTGATTTAGTTTCCTCCACCTTGAAAGTGTAACTATATATTATCATTTCTATTATCAGTGGCATCTCTATGTAGTTTTGCTGATACATTAATTCTTCATTATTATTATTATTACTTTTTTGTATTGTGAATATGTTTACAATTCTTTTAATATATGTTTTTTGGCAAGGGTTAAGGTTTATAAGGAGGAGCTATGGACTATATATCCTCCTCTATGTGGGCTATATGGTGCTTCTGAGGAAGTGGCGGGAGGCTACGGAACACGTTAAGTGTATGGCCCACTATGTTACATATACTTTTGTTTTTTAAAAATGGCTAAATAACTTACATGATTTTCTTTTATGATTTAGATTTGGAAAACATAAGCAGAACCTGAAAAAAAGGAATCAGTCAGTCCTCTGTGCACCATAAAGGGGGAAAGATCCACCCAGGCCACGGCAATCTGTAGATTCCACAGAGTCCACAGACTGTCCCTATTTATTAGGCCTGTGGGGGCTGTTTGGGGCTTGGTGCACTTGAAAATCCTGGGTCTAGTTAAATCCCAGTCCAGGCTTGGGTCTACCTAGAGTATGGCCCACAGGGGAATTTCCCTGTATCCCAGTTGCCAGTCCAACCCTGCCATTGCACCTTTGTTTTGCATCCTACTCTATAGTGTTGCTCAATATCTATGAGAGCATATCTATTATAGCTCAGTTATGTTTAATCCATGCTCTCCAAGCTATCCAGAGACCATGCAAGGTGTATAGGCATCTTCATTTCCTTGTGTCACTGGCCCTTTAACTTGTTATTTCTCCTTTTTTTTCCATAAAACAAAAGAGCATCCACTATTAGGTTAGACTGCTTTTATCTGCACCTTAATGATTGCTACAATAACTGTTCATGAGTGGCTTTAGAAACTTGAAATGGTATTACTGGAAGATCTCTTAAAGACATTGCATGCCAAAGTATGGCAAATAAAGGAATCCCTGCCGTTGTTAGTGCTAGGCAACAATAGAGGGAATGCCACAATAAAAAAAATTGCATTTTACTTGTTTGTCTTTCATTTGTAAAAATTGTTTTTATAAAGTGGAATTAAAAGTCTCATAGTTATTACAAAACTAATCTCTAAAGGATTTTTTCATTCTTTCATACATGCACTAAAAAGTTAAGACCCTGCCTTTTTACAGTTGCGGCTTTCAAATACAGGATCCGTGGGACATTGCAGCTCTGAAGTGGACTGTGAAAGCCGTACTGTGTGCTGTTCTGAAGCATAAGGAAACAAAGGTTTCCCTTTGGTCCAATAGTTTCATCTCTTTTCATCTAAAGCAAAACAGAGACAAATACATTTATAGCGGGAGAAAGGGTATCCTTATTACAAAAGGGTTTAAAACAACAAATACAGAAAACATCTCAAGTGTGCTGCATTTTTAGACATGGAGCACCATAAGGCCCTGAAGAAATTAAGGTATTTGGGTTATTAGCGAAACACCTGCACTTCTAATGTAGGTGTAAATGGTACTAGTCTGAACAAGAAGCTCAAAAAATAAGGATTAATTCTAGTGTCTTTATAATGGGGCTCACAAAGAGGAAGATGAATTCAGCAATCAGACATGAAAGCTTATCAGTAATAATTAGCTGAGAATTGGCACAAGACTTTTTCTTAAAGAACCATTGAAGATTTTATTTGTTTTGCCTATTTATTGTCTAATCAAATCATTAAGAGAGGATGTGTATTTTGCCTCCCCCTATTTTGTTTTTATTACTCTCTGTTAGGGTATTGCTGGATCATCACATACCTTTGATCCTTAATCTATACAGTCAAATCGGCATATCTTGGCAAAAGTGACAATTTTCACAAACTTTATAGCAACAAGTGGGTTGTCAACAATCACTGTCAAGGTCAAAACCACTGTTCTTATGTTCAAATAGAGTACAAACAATCTTAAATCTACCTTCCCTGGAGGGTTTTTACTTCACAAAAGCCATTTATGGTCATTGATGGTGCAGAAATAAAACAGACTGAGCTCCTGCATTGTATATGTGTGCATTGTATATCATTTTTCGGACAGCATAACATTCTCTGGCTTATATAGCAAGATGACAATGGCATACAGTATATATTAGTGGTAATTTTAGCAAGGGGTTACATGATTGTGCAAATAACTGGTGCAAAGTGTCATGTTTTGTTGACAATGCCATATGTAGCCAGTCCTATCAAACGTCATCCAATGCCTTGGGCCCCTGGAACAGTGGAAGCGTCATGTACCAAGTGCAGTGCAAAATACAAAAAAATGTACACAGTCCACCATGTTCTCTGCAGTTTGCACTCTGCCCTGCTGCATACTCTAAAAGTGAACACAGAGACCCAAGCCCGTAGCGGGCTGTGACTCCTTCTACTCCCTAACTTTCATTTGCAAATGATGCCTAAATTAGGTGCTTACATGCTTCCCCTCACCTGCGACTGCAGAGGGCAAAGTGCACACTGTGTGTGGAATTAAAAAGTGACCCCTTTGTTGTTATTATATGTTGTACTAAACAGTGTAGAGTAGTAATGTGAAACCCACTTGCATTGTTTACTTGGTCTCACATATTTGGCATTTTAGCGCACTTGTGGGAGAAGTAAAAAGTTAGATAATCAGAACTACCTCACAGCTAAACCCATGTATATTGAACTCCTCCTTATCTGTAACCTGGAGGCATCTCATTTTACACAGCTCAAAATCTGTGCTGAAAATAACAATGTTCAGGAGGGGTGGGTAGAAAGGGTAAAACTAAATCTATAATGTTTAGCCCTTTAAAAGATAAAACATATATTTATTTTTAGATTAAAAAAACAGGTTTAACACATTTTCAGAACAAGCCAATTGATTTAGGTTGTGTTAATTATAGGTGTGTAATACCCCTCAAGTGTTTTGTTTTCTTCCATGTGTCATAAAAAAAACCCCTATTATAAATATAATAAATACATATTTATACACAGTTTATATGAAGAAAATGAATCATATAAAGTGTCTTTTTTATGTATTTTACTGCCCTGATGCATTCCATTGATAATTGGGAACTATGGAAAATAATACTAGTTAATCTTCAGCAAAAACCTGCTGGCATCCAATAAATCATTCTGTTACTCATGCTTCATGCTGAAACTTATGGGTGTGAGACATCGCAGAAAGGCTCAAATCCTAAGTCAATAAGGCTGAACTGTTGCTGAACCCATGCACCTTGTCTATAAGAGAAAGCCAAAAAAAAGTCATGTTACATACGCAAGTGATTGAAGTTCTGGTGAGTGATGAAGAAAATACACCTTGACAGCTTCTCTTCAGAGCGCCCCATAGCCACAGAGCCCAGGTGGTCTGGAACTGCCTTGCACAGTCTTAACTGATTTTTTATTAAGTATTATTAAACCTGACATGTTGTTGTTAGCTTTCCTTTAACCAGGTAATCTGTAGCCACTGGACACCTATACAAATCTGTGGTCCTGGAATTTAGTCATTCAAACTTAAAAGATAAAAGGGAATTCAGATTTTAAAAAAAATTACCTCTGTGCCGCTGTATGACTGAGGGTCCTTTAATATTTTATGTGTATATAAGCTATGTGTTTTGTTTAATAAAATGCTCTGCAGCCTTATCATCCCCAAACCGTTAGCAGGGCTTCTCAAAGTAGACTGAATATCAAGCCCCTGCTATTTTCCTTTCAAAAACTCATAGTGACCAATCACTGTTAACCCTTCACAGCTTAGCCCTCCTCTGGTCTTAGCCAATCACACCCAGCACAGACCTAAAAAAATTACCTCTGTGCCGCTGTATGACTGAGGGCCCTTTAAATTCTAATTCCTGGGCCGATAAACTTTATTTTTATTTAGATATTCACAAAGTGGTGCTATTCAGCTGAGCTAAGTATTTACATTAAGGTGTACAGGATGCATGCACATGTGCAGATACACACACACACACACACACACACACACACACACACACACACACACACGTGTTTAATCTGTCCATCTCACATCAATATGTGACAGCAATATGTGTTAAATGGGGGAGCACAGGTGCTTGCCACATAACCAGGGTATTATTAAGTTCAGCCCCCACCCCCTGTCTGACCAACCCTAGAATTTCACCACCACCACCCAACACTTAAATACTAGGACATGGTTTGGGGATGAAAAGGCTGCAGAGCATTTTATTAAACAAAACACATAGCTTATATACACATAAAATATTACCAACTTCCATACAGTATATATAATTATATTTGAGCCACCATGTAATAATATCTCTATGTTTACCATGTGATAAGAGTTTGCATAACAAATGACCAACATGGCCAAACACTTGTACCTCCCCTCGCCAAATACTCTTACTCCTCCAACCATGCTGCGGCTGACATAAGATCCCATGGAACTTCCCCAATCTGCCATGACTACTAAGTCCCCACAGGGCCACCCATGTTCACTACAAACCACTTCTACTACTGCATGAATGAAAATCAAAGGGAAGGGTGGGAGCATAGGCGGATTTTCAATAAGTCAAAGCCTCCCCAAACCTTAAAAATAAAAAATAAAAAATAAAAAAACCTGGCTCGGTTCCTGCGCTGTCCTGCAAATCTTCTCCTGTCCCTGCAAGCTCCGGGTTCTGCTGTAATCAGCTGTGCTCTGATTGGATCTTTCTTCTTGTGGATTCTCCAATCAGAGCACAGCTTTCTTGACAGACAGTATAATTGACCAATCAAGTCGCAGATGCAGACAGGGAAGGGAAATTTTGCAAACTGGAGGTAATGAAGAAATGAAGACTTATAAAAGAAGAATCTGCAGACTGTAAGTTTACCCATGAACCAGCTTTGAACGTTGCTGCAGTTTTCATCCCACAGGTACTATACTGTATATGTTCTAAAGGCTGAGTCACTAGCTGGAATTAAATTGTTTTTTGTCACCTAACATCTATAATATCCCCTACCCTAACAGATGGAGGGTAAGTTAACTGTTTTTCCCCCTGACAAAGCTCATTGTGCTTTTATATATTTGTTATGGTTTTTTGCACATTCTATTTTTTTTTTACTTTTGTCATTCTGTCATTGTTTTTTTTCATTTCTAGTTAGTTACAGTGGAGCCGTTGTGTATCCGTGCCAGTGTTATAGTGCCAGGGCCTGAATATCTGTCATCTGTACCCACTGCTCCTCATGGCATATAATGTGCTGGTTTTGTATATAAAGACTGCATCTCACTGTATATAATGTGCCTGGGATGTCAGTACCCGCTGCCTCACTTTCTATAAAGCTAACTTAAACACATCTAATGGGGTGGTTCACTTTTAAGTTAACTTGTAGTATATTATAGAATGGCCTATTCCTAGCAACTTTGCAATTGGTCTTCCTAGTTAATTTTTTATAGTTTTTGAATAATTTGCCTTTTGCTTCTGCCTCTTTCCAGCTTTCAAATGAGGGTCACTGACCAAAAAATATTGCTCTGTGAGGATACAGTTTTATTTTTCCATGCAGGCCCCTTAACTATTCATATTCCCATCTCTTGTGTAAACCACTACCTGGTAAATAAGACCCTAGCAACCAGATAGCTGCTGAAATACCAAATGGAGAGATGGTGAACAAAAAGCTAAATAACTGAAAAACCATTAAAAATAAAAGAGGACCAATTGCAAATTGTCTCAGAATATCAATGTCTACATCATATTAAAAGTTGATTTAAAGGTGAACTACCCCTTTAAGCTAACTGAACACACATGTATAGAGAACCCCTAACAGAAGTGCACATGTGAATGCTTTTACATCCTAAGCATTTTAGGGTTAAAAAAAGCCCCCCCACCCGCACTTTTGCACAGTATCCCTGGAAGTCAGTGGGAACTGCCAGAGGTAGTTAGTGGATTCGCTGCTGGTGTAAAAAATGAACCTACCAAGTCTCACATTAGCTGTAGGTCAGTCTATATATGGCCCATATTTAGCCTCCCCAAACAAAAAAGTCACCCCCCCCCTATGGGTGGGAGCGACACTAGCAGGGCTTCCCAAAGTAGAGTGAATATCAAGCCCCTGCTATTTTCCTTTCAAAAACTCATAGTGACCAATCACTGTTAACCCTGCACAGCTTAGCCCTCCCCTGGTCTTAGCCAATCACACCCAGCACTGACCTAGGAAAAAGGAATGCCTGCTTCCTGAGTGTCATGTCCTACTTCCCTGCGCTATGGGTCATGGGGTTTCATGTTGCAAAGAAGCATGTAAGGATGGTAGATAGTGTCAATGTGTATTTAATTTTATCACTTGTGTTTATGAATTAGCTCTCCAGTTTGCATGCAGCCACAGAAGAGGTTGCAATTCTCTGCAAAGCAACTCTAGAAGATAGAGTTTATGGTCTGAATTGGATGTCGGTCCAAATGCAAATTTTTTGATAAGAAAATGTAATTCTAATACATTTTCAAGAGAGATGCCACAGGGATGCCCCACGGGATTTGTCTGTTAGAGAAATAGGAATTGGATGGCTAGTCTCAGTGATTCGAGTGTGGGTTGGTGTGGATCCCATAAATGCAGCTTTCAGTGGCTTCCTTAATAATTTGGGTATTATGTGATATAATGCTGTTAACATATTTTTGTCAATGAATGCTGTTCACAATGCTGTTAAGGTTAACTTATTGTTAATAAATTTGATTAAGACTTGTAATTAGTACAAGTCTTAAGCTGGCCATACACGGGCAGATCCGCTCGCTTGGCGATGTCGCCAAGCGAGGAGATCTTCACCCAATATCCCCACCTACGGGTGGGCGATATCGGGGAGGCATGTAGGCGAATTCGATCGTTTGGCCCTGGGGCCAAACGATCGAATTCTACACATGGCAATGGGGCAGTCGATTCGGGGACCGCATCAACGAGCCGATGCGGTCCCCGATCAGACTGGATTTTCTAACCTGGCCGATCGATATCTGCCCAATTTCAGGCCAGATATCGGTCGGCCAGGCCCCTCTGTTCTGCCCCTACACAGGCCGATAAGCTGCCGAATCCATCCAAGGGACCGATATTGGCAGCTATAATCGGCCCGTGTATGGGGACCTTAAGTCCTGTAGAAGGTGTGAAGGATATAGGGGGATACGTAGATGCAGTACTCAAAGTGCAATTTGAAGCGTAATCACTATGTTTTTCTTCCCAGAATTCTGGCATTATTGCTAATTCAAATTCTCTTGATGAAATTGTGCTGTGCCTACCGCAGATGTGTCCAGTTTGCCAAAATGAATGCAACTGTGGCACACAAGTTATGGTTTATAGCCACTGCAGGTCCTTGTATTTACTGCCTGCAACAAAATCTGCATCGTTTTTTATGTGTTTTTCTTCTGCCAGAAGTTACGTAAAAACAACAATGTAAAATTTGGTGTTTTTACACCATTTTTTAAGCAAATTTTAAGCAAACTCTGCACTTTACCCAGTTGTTGCTGTGCTACAAATTCCAGCACACTTCAACATATTATCAAGGTTAAGGCATGCCGGGAGCTGTAGCCCAGCAACATCATGGTTGTATTCTTAAAGCAATATTGATCAATAAAAAATTTCCCAGCTCTCCAGGTCCCACAGCTGCATTAAAAATGCAAAATAATCCTCCAATAAGAATCCCACCTGACCTATGTTTATCTGGCTCCATGTTCTTTGTTTCTGCAATTGGGGTTTGAAGCTTTAAGCACAGTTTTCCCAGGACTGAACAAAGCTCTATGTCCGATTAGGTGTAATATAATGAAGCCAAAAAGACTCATTTCTATATAAGATAAGAACAAGATGCCTTACATAGTATTAGTGGTTGTATATATAGCTTATGTATGTGATATTATAGATTGGTAAGTATAGGTTGTGTGTGCTGGGTTTACTTGGAAGGGTTGAACTTTATGGACTCTGGTCTTTTTTCAACCCTATGTAACTATGTATAGTGCAGGTAATCAGCATTCTCATTGGTGAATTGTTTTCCATGTGTAATTAGGTTTTTCAGCTTCTGTTGAGAACTAGGGGGCACAGCAGGATAACTTAACAGTTGGTTTAATTTCCATTTAGGGACAGAAAACACATACAAATAATGCGAATAATAAAAGCTCTAAAATGCCATCTCGCTCCATACCAATTGTGTCTGGTATATGCCAAAATATGACTAGCAGCATGGTATCCCTAAATATCCACTGGATGCACATAGGGGTTAACTTAAAATAACATTTGCTATGATTTTTTTCTTCTTTCTAACAAATTAAGATGTTTCTTTTGCCACTCAGAATATTTCAGGTCAAAAATTGTTGAGCATGCTGTATCATTCATTTTTTTTCTTTATGTAAATTGATATATTGCTGTGTTGGCAAAGTCGCCTGCACACCTGTGTGATTCTTAGCTTTTACTGAAGCTTTTAATACAAACATTCCCAATAAGAATGTGTTTATGATAATTGTATTGTTCAAAAATAAGGACTGTATTCATATTTCAAGTGTGTCTATGCACATCTAAAGCACTTCATGCCTACACACCTGCATATCTGAGTCATTCTGGCAAGGAGCTACTAAAAAGACATTTCACATGATGACTTTCACAAACAGGTTTCTGTATGTGTCATGGAGTGCGCCATGCTTTGTGACTGATAACAGTGCATTAGAGGTTAGATGGTTACACTCTGATCGGAAAGCTACATTGATGCAGATAATCTTGTACTTACAGAACCATACTCATGTACTTACAGATACCCATGTACTAACAGAACCATACTCATGCACTTACTCATGTACTTACAGATACTCATGTACTTACAGAACAATACTTATATACTTATGTACTTACAGATACCCATGTACTTACAGAACCATAGTCATTTACTTACTCATGTACTTCGAGATACTCATGTACTTACAGAACCATACTCATGTACTTACAGAACCAGGCTCATGTACTTACAGATACTAATGTACTTACTCATGTACTTACAAATACTCATGTACTTATAGAATTATACTCATGTACTTACTCATGTACTTACAGAACCAGGCTCATGTACTTACAGAACCAGGCTCATGTACTTACAGATACTAATGTACTTACTCATGTACTTGCAGAATTATATTCATGTACTTACTCGTGAACTTAGAGATACTCATGTACTTACAGAACCATACTCATGTACTTACTCATGTACATACAGAACCAGGCTCGTGTACTTACAGATACTAATGTACTTACTCATGTACTTACAGAATTATACTCATGTACTTACTCATGTATTTACAGAACCATACTCATGTACATACTCATGTACTTACAGAACCATACATACCCATACAGAAGAATATAATAGCTAACATCATCATTGTGAACCCAGTAGTGACAATTACCCATAATTACTCATCAGGTTGCTCCCTCTTAGTCCATGACCAGATAACCAGGTTTGAGCTAAGAAGGATCAGCCCCACAGTTTGCCAGTCTCAAACTCTTTAAAGAGATACTGACACCAGAAATTCAATCTTTTTTTACATCTATCATAACATTGTCTTTGCAAGAACTTTATAATTTTGCCATAAAAATATTTGCCTGATGCGTTTACATTACCTGTCTGATCCCCTATGTTCTTCTATGAGGGGGCGGCCATATTTGTCTGTTAGCATTAGAAGCTATAACTGACAGGTTGGGAAGTGACAGTCAGGTTGGCAAAACAGTCAGGTTTAGGAACTTCAAGTAACAATTACTTACAAAACCAAACCTGTCAGCAAAAAAACGTCAACATGACCTATAGGTAACTTTTTATGTATATTCATATTTTGAAAAGTAGTTTTTTCATGTCAGTATCCCTTTAAAGGGGCGTTATGACATTACATTTATTAGAATGCTCTTGCATATAAGCCTTTCCAGCTGCTCTTATTCCAAATGCTTTTCTTATTCACACTTCCATATTTCATGTTGTTCTTTTATCCTTCTCAACTGTTTTTCTCTTGTAATTGAGTTGATATAAATATGTAGCCAAACTGTAGTCTGGGCCAGCGTCAGACTGGGCTGGCAGGGCACCGGGACCTGATGCCGCTAGCGCTCCCCTGCTGATCTCTCTCCCCTGATTGGGGTGGGGACCCCTTGGGCAGCAGTCCTGGTGGGCCCTGCACTTTCCCTGTCCAACTGAGGTCTGGGCTAGTAGCACACTCTAGGGGGGAGATTTACTAATCCACAAATCCGAATCCTGAAAGGGAAAAAATCGGATTGGAAATGAAAATTTTGCAACTTTTTCGTCGTCGTTGCGATTTTTTCACATTTGTCGCAACTTTTTAGTCGCCGCCGCGACTTTGTCGTATTTTGAGCGATTGTAAACGGCTGAAAAACCAATCTGATTTTTTCGCGACGGCGATGAAAAAGTCGCGGAAAATATATGAAAAAGTCGCAAAAATACCGATCATTACGGAAAAACGCATTCGGACACTTTCGTCCGTTCGTGGATTAGTAAATCTGCCCCTTTTTGTGGGCAACTTTCATTAAGGGTAGCTGTGTTTGTAGTCAGCAATAAAAACTTCTCATTGTGAACATTTGCATCTTTTCACAAGGTAACATTTCTTCTGTGCAAAAAAATTGCAAGGACGAATTTTCACCAAAAGGAAAAAATTCTCCAGATTTGTCTGGCTATCTTCCATGATAAAAATAGAATAGGCACATTTGCATCTCATTATCTATATCATATGGTCCATGCTATTAGCCTACGTACACCATTCCTTTATGTTGTGAAAATACACCTGACTTCAAATCAAGACAAATGCAAGTAAATATGACCCAAGGTTTTTTTAATGGAAAAAAATATGTCACTGTCTTTGCCACCTTCCAATCATATGAACGGTCTTTAACTTTACATACAGGCAGATACAGGTCCAGACTGGCAATCTGTGGATTCTGACAAATGCCAGAGGGGCTGCTATAAGATGACATAGACATAGACATCACTTTTTAATGGGCTGGTGGGGGGCTGTTTGGGTCTCTTTGCACTTGAAATGCCAGGGCCTGTTTTGACTCCCATTCTGGGCCGTGGCAGATACAAGGTCTTACAGGCACTTGCCATTCAAGTCAGAGGCAGGTGGCATGTGGTGTTGAAATATGTAAGGAGAGAAACCACCTGTTGTGCCTGTAACCTAAAGGTCTCCCCCACTTAACTTGTCCTTTGTACCTCTGTAACCTCTCATTGTTGGTATGCCCACCATGCTGGTATTGTATATGGTATCAGTGAACAAGTCTTCCTGTGCTAAATGTTTAATACAGAGTCATTCAGTCTTTATATAGGGACTACTGATCTATTTTTGGTATTATTTCCATAAAGAATTACCCAGAATCCCAGTATGGGGCACTTAATGCATTACAGCAAGAAATCCATTTCTCTGTGTCAGCAGATCAAGTTGGTATGCATTTTTTTTAAATGTCTTTTACTCAACAGAGGTATTGTTTCAGGCACATTGTAAAATATTTTTGTGACAGTCCCCTTTCAGCAGATATAATCCTGATTTATTAACTGCAGTTGGAAGACAGTAAAACAAAAAAAAAGTCATTTTGCTGCTAGAAATGGTTAAGAAAAATTCCAAAAAGTTTTGTCTTTTTACTTGAAATGATCAAATTTATCAATAGAGCCCAGGTGTCGTTTTTTTCCCCAGCACAGAATCCTCTGATACTCAGCAGAGTTTTGTCAGCATTTATTTTAACTCTGAGTTGCATGTTGACAGCGTCTCAGTCGGGCCACCTCTTGAATCTACCTGGGTGCCTCCCTTTGATGTGCCTTCTGTAGTATTTGTTGAGATCCCAGCTTTGATCTACACTGTGTCAGTCATGAATAATCTATATTTTTATTGGTCTTCCAGTTGGTTGTTTTTACTTTACTCAACAAATGGATACAACCATCAAGCATTCATTGCACATGAAATCAAAACATAGCTTTTTTCTCTATCAGCTGCTCAACCTTTTTTGACTTTGGCATCTTAAAGCTGGTGCTTTCAGCACGGATTGTTGATGTTAATCCATTTTGAATAGCGATTAAACTGCATATGTACTCCTGAGGGCATAATATTTAATTAGACAAAGACAAAGTATGTACCTTACAGTCAGCCATAAGTCAAGGGCCCTGCCTGTTTCGGATCTACAAGCCTGACACTGCACACAGGAATGGTGTACATCGGTAATATTATCTAGTTTGAAAGGGGCAGATTTAAATGTGTCTAAGTGGCTCTAAGCCTGGGAGATTAGATTTCTGTTTATTGGAGAAATCACTTCATCAGCATATAAAATCTTACACTAATTTTGTGCCAGGATTAACAAGACCAACTGGAAGCTTAATTGTCTTACATAAGCGAGTTACGGATCATTTTACCAACGGGTTTCATCACAATATTGCAGACAATATTACCCCAAAAGCCCTCAAATGTGTGTTTGCAAAAAAAACACCTTCAGACAAGTATCTCTAAAAAACTGTAACACTCATAAAGAAACATGTATTTTTTGTATGGAACCTGTTATCCAGAATGCTTGTGACCTGGGTTTTCCGGATAAGGGGTCTTTGGACCTAAGTTTGGACCTAAGTCTACCACAAAATCATTTAAATATTAATTTAAACATTAATATAACCTCTAAATTACTTCCAATAAAAATGAATTATATCATAGTTGAGATCAAGTTTATGGTACTGTTTTATTAATACAGAGAAAAGGAAATCAGTTTTAAAAATTAGAATTATTTGATTAAAGTAGAGTCTATGGGAGATGGTCTTCCCGTAACTTGGAGCTTTCTGGATAACTGGTTTATGGATAATGGATCCTATTCCTGTACTAATATTACTCATTAGTAATAACACTGATTATACAGTTCCCTTGAAAAATATCCTCTGATTCCTCATGATTGCTTTATACTACGGGCACAAAAATCACATAGTGGTGAAAAACGTACATTTTTCACAGTTTTGTGCATATTTATGAAAAAAATCACCCCAGAAAATTACAGTAGGTTAATTATGACCAGGTTTCAGGTGGTGCAATTAAACTTTTCTTTTAATAATCAGCCCCTCCGCTGGCATCAGCCTTCTCCTGTGACTGTATCCGGGCCCAAGTGCAGGCATGCAAAGCAGATTATGGTGCTGATACTTTTGGCAAAAAAAAGTTGCTCCTTGTGACTCTGCATCCAGGCCAACGCAGTCTCCAGAGAAGGCTGATGCCAGCGGAGGGGCCAATTCTCAGCCTATGGTGTGGCAGTAGTTTAACAATGTAGGAGACTATATATATATATATATATATATATATATATATATATATATATATATATATATATATATATATATATATTAAAAAATCGAAAGAGGGACAGAAAAAAATACCGTGCGTAGTGTGGTGAAATTTTTTTGACCACACCCTTTAATTCCACTCCCATTTGACTAAATTTGGCAGGTTATTTAAAGTTTGAACACATTTCTGGAGGTTTTGGGGTTGTTTTTATGTGTTATTACATTTTTGCTAAAAAGGTGAAATTGCCGAATTTATTCAGCGATGATTTAGTTGCCATACATTTTTCTTCTATCTGCAGATTGATATACTGTCTGTGTGTCAGCAGTACGTGAGCACATACAGAGCTGTCCAGTAAGTGCCCCCATGAATGCTAATTATTAAGTTTGAGAAACATTGTATATAGCTTTTTAACATTTTTGGGCTTTCTGCTAAAAGCTACATTTTAATGAAGTTTGTATCTTTTTAGTGTTTAGTGCAGGAGATCAAAGGGAAATTAGGGACTTTTTAGCAAGAATCCGGGACTGCGGCTGAGCTGTCAAAAGAGGGACTCTCCCGTGAAAATCGGAACAGTTGGGAGGTATGTGTATATGTTATTGCGGAGCTAAAAATGCTGTAACTTTAATGTAATTTTGCCTTCCTATTCCCAATGCATTTTTGATGAAATTCCATGCTCTTGTCATGTTTACACAAAGCAGAACGCTATGAGTTTGCTTATCACTATGCAAAATCACAGAATTCAGGCCGAAAGATTTTGAAAATTAGGAAATCTGGACAGGACTTGAAGTAAATGATGTGCGATGAGCTAATCACCAATCGACGCACCATAGCCCCACCCTTGATATCTCTGCCCCACCCACAGGTTTTGCTCCGGCTCCTGAGGTCACATACTCCGTCCCTGATGTCACTGACCAGCCCAGAATTTAATGATCCAAAAGGTGAAAATACTTAATGGTAAGGTCTTTTGGGCACGACCATTATCGCTTATGTTTTTGTAAGTAATCTGTATGTTAAAGGAGATGTTCACTTATTAACTTATAGTATGACAGGGAGCTTGATATTCCGAGACAATTTACAATTGGTCTTCAATTTTTTGTTTCCTGTGGTTATTGAATGATTTAACTTGTTGTTCAGCAGCTTTCCAGTTTGAAGTTTCAGCATGTATCTGTTGCTAGGGTCCAAATTACCCTATCAACCAGGCAGTGGTTTTAAGAGTGACTAGAAAATGAACAGGAGGGGGACTGAATAGAAATATAAGTAAGAAAAAGGGAGAAATACAATATAATTGTAGCCTTGCAAAGCAATTGTTTTTGGCTGCCGGGGTAAGTGACCTCCTCTTGAAAGCTGGAAAGAGTTAGAAGAAAACTGCAAAAACTGTAAGAAATATGAAGGCCAATTGAAAAGTTGCCAAGATTTAGCCATTCTATAACATACTAAAAGTTAACGTAAACGTGAACCACCCCTTTAAATACACGCAGTATACACCCATGTATTGTAGAGCAATGCAGAATGTGTTTTGGGTGTAAAAATAAAAATGTTTTCAAACTAAGATGGTGGGGGAGCAGTGTTGAACTGGGTTGTCTGGGTCCCACTGGGGCTGCCACCTCAGGATTCCCCATGCCAACCCATTACTTTCCACTTGCCCTATGACAGGAAAAACTAAAAGTTATTGTACTTGTACATGTTTTTTTCTGTTTTTTACTGTTTTATAACATTGCTTTATACTTGCCTACACATCATTGGTACATTACAGATTATAGATGAATAGGCTTGTGGTCCATTCAGTACCTACAGGTATTTTCCTGTTGCACAGGCATGTACAGTTGTTTTACAAAACAGTGCAAGGTATCACAATACATGGTGCCGCAGGGGTGGTCCTGACCTACATGTGTCTGGTCCAAATTGGCATAAATTAAGACTGTTGTCATACTAGTTATTTTCTCTGCAGGCTGGAAAATGCCTGTGAAAAAATGCCAGTTTTTGGCCTGAAAAAGTGTATTTGAGTGGAACGTCATCTCATGTGCATGGTGATAGGCAGATGCCTTTGATGTCATTACTGGCAAGGGACAGACTTGGGTGGCCTTGGCATTGACTGGGATTAAGGGTCTGGCCAACAGTGGTTTAAAAGGATATTGCTAGCCCTGACCCTGTCACTGTGGAGCTGCCCTAATGGAGTTTCCATAAACATATCAGTGGAACCCAAGATTTTATTTGCTGGCCTATTTCTGTCTCTCCCACCCTAAGGGGGGCTCCACAGTATCAGCCCTATTACTAACTAAAATATTGGTAGTATTTGGTAGTAAATCTTGTTTTTATTCAACCAAAACTTGCCAACAAGTCAGAAATTCAAAGATAACTCCCTAGTTTGGGGGCACTGAGAGTAACATCCAAGGGGTTGGTGAGCAACATGTTGCTCCTAAGCCACAGGTTGGGGATCATACTAGTTATACTAGGTAGTTATTTTTTAATTCCTGACTTGGTGACAAGTTTTGAATAAAAACAAGACTACTACCAAATAAAGCCTCCTGTAAGCTGATAGTGTGCATAGAGGCTGCCTAATAGCCAATCTTAGCTCTTATTTTGCACCTCCATTGACTTTTAATTGTGCTATTTTTGCTCTCCAAGTCTTTTTACATTTGACTGTGGCCCATGAGTAAGAAAGGTTGGGGATCCCTGCATTACACCAATGTGGCATTGGACAGTAGCGGAAACTGAGACCTCAATGAACCCCTCAAGGGCAGCATGGTGGCTATAGGGGCAGCACAGTGATTCAGTGGGTTGCACTTCTGCCTTGTATCACTGGAGTCCAGAGTCCGATTCCTCCCACACTTCAAACACATACAGGCAGTCATGTCATAAAGACCTTAGAGTGTAAGCTCCACTAGGAGTTGTCCTAGGCAAATTGTATGATATTTTTGGGATTTTTTTTAATTTGTAAATCTACAAAAATTCAAAGGAAAACAGAAGAACCATGAAAATTTGTGGTTTTGGCATTCTTTTAGTTTTCATTCCTAATTTTAATTCATTTGTGCTTTTTCAATTTGAATCTATTAATAGATGACTAGAGATAGAGACTAGTTTTAGTGGAAATTAGTTAATTTATGGTTTCAAAAACCTCTAAAACCATGAAAATGAGAATGTCAATAATTCTGCTCCTAACTATTTACAAGGCTTTTACAAATGTTTACTAAGCTCCATCCCCTTGTGCTGCTCCTTACCCAGAGCTAGGCAAAGTAGTGCTGGGGCCCAAGGTGATAATATTTGGCCCAGCACCCTGCCTCAGACCCCCACACGGAAAAACCATCATCACTCATTATCTGACCCCTTGGCTGCTTGGCATTTAACCTTTTTAGTGCCACAGGACATAGAATCTACGTCCTGGGTACCTAAGTGCCGCAGAACGTAGATTCTACGTCCTGCTGCACTTCTGAGTTTGGGAGCGGAGAAGCGGCTTTTCAAGCCGCTTCTTCGCTCCCTGCTTGTTCCCCAGCCTCCAGACAACAGTCAGAGGGGGGGAACGAGTGGCCCCTGGGTCGCGATTGCCCAGGGGCCCCATAGTGCTAGGCTTTCCCTGCAGTTTCTCTCCCTCCCTCCACTCCCCCTCTGCTCTCGGCCCCCCCTCTCTGCACCGCCCCCTCTCACCATCGGCTGCAGCTGCAGTGGAATGTCTCTCTGTGTCTGGCTTCGATCTTCAGCCCACTAATACACACTTATACTCACACTTACACGCACAAACATGCATTTTTGGGGTGGTTTTCACACATTCACACTCACACTTACTTGCACACATGCACACAAAACACATTTTACCATGTGTACACACTCACTTACACACTTATGTAATTTTGTAATTTTTTTTTTTTTTTCTAATCGCATCGTTTTTATTCTTGCCTGAAAAAAATGTTTTATTGCCATTGCGGATAGTGTATTCACTAACCGCACTGCGCAATACCTTTTGTGTATTATTTTGGTGTTTCTACTACATTTTCTGTGATTTCGGTGCATTTTTTGGTATTTATTGCATTTTTAGCCATTTTATTGCATTTTCAGTTAGGCATAGTTGTTGTTCGCTTGACTTTGTCTGTAAAACCTATTTGCCCAAGCCAGAATACTCAAACTGTTATTCTGACCTCAGATATTATTAGGCAAAAAAAAAAGGATTTTAGTGATTTTTCTTTATTTTTATCAATTTTATTGCATTTCATATTGTTCTTTATTACTTGTCTTTGCACATGGATATTTTGTCTGCTGTATTTCAATTTGGCATCCTGTGTACCCCACTTAGTTTGGTAAATCTATGCATATTGGGCATCAAATTGTTCAGTAGACCCCTGGCGTTCATACTTAGAGTGTTTTATGTTGGTACGTTACTAAATGTGGGGTACATAATGGGGCATCATGCAAGCTTTGTGACAATTTTCAGAAATGTCACATAAACCGTTCTGTTTAGCATAGCTTTGTAGTTTGGTAGTTTGTAGTAGAAAGTTGTATTTGCCCATTTTTGTTTTGTCAGAATGTGTACTTTCGGAAAATGTATGGTTTTCTAGGGTCTCTGTACTGTTAGGGGGTCTTATGCCACATAATACACATACCGGGTGCAAAAATTGCATGAGCCGGAGTGTCTTATGTGAAAATTCATATGCACTATTTTTATTTGGGTGCCCCTGTACGGCACGCAGTTTGGCCAATATATGCATATAGGGCATCAAACTGTTCAGTGGGCCACTGGCGTTCATATTTAGAAAGTTTTATGTTGATACGTTACAAAATGTGGGGGTACATAGTGTGGAAAAATGCAAGCTTTGTGACGATTTTCAGAAATGCCATAAAAACCGTTCTGTTTAGCATAGCTTTGTAGTTTGGTAGTTTGCTGTAGAAAGATGTATTTACCCATGTACCCATTTTTGTTTTGTCAGAATGTGTACTTTCGGAAAATGTATAGTTTCTAGGGTCTCCTTACTGTTAGGGGGTCTTATAGCACATAATGCACATGCCGGTAGCTTATATTGCAGCGTATACACTTTGTATGCACTAACTTCCTTTTGGGGTCTCTAAATGCCAGATACATCGGTGATCCTATGCACAATGGGCATCAAAATGTTCAGTGGACTCTTGGCTTTCATATTTAGGGTGTGTTTTCTTGGTACCTAATGTTATGTGGGAGATAAGGTGCTTGAAAGTGGAAGATTTGATGTGATTATCAGGTATTTTACCAAAACTTGCAATTTTGGGAAAGCATTGCGACTCTGTAGTTTGGAGTAGAAAGACATGGGTACCAATTTTGAATTCGTCCGAATGTGTACTTTCCAAAAATATATAGTTTTGGGGGGTCAATGTATTTTTTTGTGTTTTTATCCCACAGAAAATGCAGTAAACGTGTTAAATTTTCATGAGCTAAAGAGACCTCTGGGGCAATTTCTATGCACTAACTTCCTTATGGGGTCTCTAAATGCCAGATACATCGGTGATCCTATGCACAATGGGCATCAAACTGTTCAGCGGACCCTTGGCTTTCATAATTAGGGTGTGTTTTCTTGGTACCTAATGTTATGTGGGAGATAAGGTGCTTGAAAGTGGAAGATTTGATGTGATTTTTAGGTATTTCATCAAAACTGGCAATTTTTGGAAAGCATTGCGACTCTGTAGTTTGGAGTAGAAAGACATGGGTACCAATTTTGAATTCGCCCGAATGTGTACTTTCCAAAAATATATGGTTTTGGGGGGTCAGTGTATTTTTTTGTGTTTTTACCCCACAGAAAATGCAGTAAATGTGTTGAATTTTCAGTAGCTAAAGAGATCTCCGGGGCAATTTGTATGTACTAACTTCCTTTTGGGGTTTCTACATTCCAGATACATTGGTGATCCTATGCACAATGGGCATCAAACTGTTCAGTGGACCCTTGGCTTTCATATTTAGGGTGTGTTTTCTTGGTACCTAATATTATGTGGGAGATATGATGCTTGAAAGTGGAAGATTTGAGGCGATTTTTTAGAATTTTTATAGAAAATGCTAAATTCAGTAAAGCATTGCTGTTTGGTACTCGGATTCGTGAGAATGTGTACTTTTCAAAAATGTATTGTTTTCTGGGGTAAACCTAATGTTCCAGGATTTTTGGCTTTGGAATGTAAAGGATGCCTTATTCTGCTGTAATGCTTTGAAAATTTAGTAATTTACTGCTGGGAGTTTTTGATCTATAGAAGTCAGAAATCTCAATAAAACTATACATATCAGGTATTGGCACATTCGGGAGACGTGAGGCTTTCCAAATCAGTTGAATTTTTGTCCATAAAATAAAATATGTTTCTGGTATAAATCCCTATATCATGAAAAATAGCATTTTTTCTTTTTTTTTTGTATTTCAAGCTCTAAATCTTGTTCCAGAAGTGGAAATACATAAAAACTCAGGCTGGAAAGCTCAGGTTCTCCTGAAAAAAACAATATATACTTTGCCTACCTAAACTTAACCCTGCCCCCAGTAAAAGCCCCTAAATTGAGAGAGCACAGAATGTTTACAAAACGTCTGGCACTGAGGGGAACCGAAATGTCAAATTCTGCTGGCACTTAAAGGGTTAAGCCCGCAGGTTGCCCGCTCCATTACTCTTCTTCCTACCCTTAATTCTCACCCTGTCCTTACCTGTGGAATTCTATCCCTGAATTAAAATTTTACTTCAATGCTTTATAAACTAAACTTCCGGTGGCCATACACAAACCATCAAAGCTGCCAGCTTCCTCCAGATTGACTTGGCAGGTTATTGCCCTTTTGCCATAGTTCTTATCTAGTACAAGGCTCAAAATACATATTGATAATTCAGAGGGGATATTTTAAAATGCTCTGCTAAAAACATACAAGAAGCTTCTTCTTTATTTGAGGGAAGGAAAAAAAAGTGCTTCAAACATTTTATTACAATTCCCTAAGCATAAAAGACTAAATAATAATTGAGATATCTATTTTTTTTTTTTTTTTTACATTTTTTTTTTTCAAAACAACTGTTTTAGCAAATCTAACACACTATTTTCAGGTACTAAATTGTTTTATGAGAACATCACAAAAGACAGCATGAAGCAGCGACCCTCCCTTCTCCTTTCATTCCATGTAGTTGGGCATAAAAGTTATAATGGCTGCATTATGCATTCCATTCGGCCAGTCCAGACAGTTATGAAGGTGAATATTGTTTTCTAACCTGTTCCTAATATAAACATATGTATTATTTTCTTTCTAACTAATTTGGAAAGTTCTGCTTTATTTTCACAGCTGTCTTTTAGTTTTCACAAAAAGTGACTAGTATTTTAATGATTCATTGGTGGAAGTCAGTTTGTTAGGCAATGGTGTCCTCATTAGTGCAATTGTTTTTTTTACAACAGTTTAACTGACTACTAATGCAGCTTATTTCAGTTTTTTTGTGTTCTGTATATTTTTGCTTTTCTGCTTTACACCTATCTTGACATGGCATTCCTCTCCTGGATTTGTGTATTCTGCAGCTTGAGTCAGGTAATCTTGGGAGAGGGAAGTACCAAGCACAAAATGTGACATCCTAATTCAAAATGCATTGATTGATAAGACAGAAAATAAGCATTCTGCTGTACCAGCTGCTAGTTAATGTTTTTTTACTGTTATACCTCATGTTTCCCAATTAGCTGCTAATAAATGTGAGGGTTACTGTTATACATACAAACATCTATTGATTCCCCCTACCACATGTTTCTCAAAGAGCTGAATCGAATGTACGTGAGGGTTACCCCGTGAAACACACTCTAAGGGCTCTGGCACACGGGGATTAGTCGCCCGTGGGATGGCACACACTGCGCAGGCGATTTTGGCAAATCGCAGAAGTTGCCTCGCGAGGCATTTTCGCCGATTTGCCGAAATCGCCTGCGCAGCGTGTGCCATCCCACCGGCGACTTACATTTTCGCCGGTGTGATGGCAATCCGGGGAGATTAGTCGCCCGCGAACAGGGAGATTTATTGCGGGCGACTAATCTCCCCGTGTGCCAGAGCCCTAAAGAGGAGGTTACAGACCCAAAATACTCTTTAATGAACTGTTGCATGAAGACAGAAAATTCTAGATGCATCTTAGCTAGACCATTATATAGAAGCAAAACAAAAAAATTTCTGGAGAAGCTGAAAAGCTGAAAAAAGGACTCTGTTTAAAGAAATCTTTTTTATATTTATATAAAAAACTGTGTACACTTAAGCTAGAGTGGGTGCTCTGATCAATCAGTGATCAATACAATCAGTTCAGGCCAGCAACATACACTTATTAAAGTGTCCCTGATCTTTCATAGGATAAGGTGAACATGTAACAGAATTATTAAGTAATAGTAGTGCCCTATTTTAAATACTTCTAGCATGCTGGATGGCCAAGGCTTGGCATATGTATAGTACATGTGCATCAAAGCACTGCTGGATACAGAAAACCTCAACATTAACCCTGTTGTAGCCACAAAAACATGTACATTTCTTTATTTCCATAGCGCTACTATTGTTTTGGCACAACTTGGCATCTTGTTTTTGGGATGATAGTATGGGACTGGGCAAGCGTACAGATTATCATATGACTCTGCCATTCTTATATTCCCTATGAAATCTCCACCCTCCAGTAAGCTAAAGCTTGAGATACAGGGTCATTTCAAAACTGGCTGGAAGTCACTCACTTCTTTTTTCACCTTATCCAATCTGATCACCAGTTAAATGAATTTTTAATTTGAAATTTTTAATTTTCCTAACACTATCTATTGAAATACATTAAATACTTTGGTATGTCATGATGTTCATTTATTATTAAACAATTAGCCTACTGGCTGTGTGTAGAACCTTTCTGATGGCTAGAGTTGGCAACTGTCCAGTTTTGACCTGGACAGTCTGTTTTTTCAAGGGGCTGTCCAGGGCAAAACATATCACTTGGGTTTCAGCATTTTTAATACCAGGCAGAAATCCTCTGTATCATGTGGTGGGTGCAATAACCCCACCCCTGATGTATTAGAAATAAGAACAAGGTTTTCTAATTTATTTTTAATGTGTTTATTTTTAGTAATAAAATTATAATATTACATGTCTAAATTTTCCTTCTTTAGTGTAGCCCTTGCTAACATAAACTTCATGGAGGGAATATTATTTATCTCCATGTGCTTCATCTTCAACTCCATCTTGTGACAGAGTTTTGTAAGGGCAAGGGTTCTGCATCTTTTTTCTTTTCTTTACATGTTTATTCTGACCTGCTCATAGTTTCGAAAGCAGGTCAATATCTCCCAGCCTTCTGCCTCCTCTTCCTCCCACTGGAATACTTACACCTCCTCTCCCTCCCATCATTACTTCAGTATTTCAATATAAACGTCACTGGGAGAATATATTGATTGGCTGGCCTTTAGTAGTAAGTTACGTACAGTCTCTCCATCTTTCAAGATTGAGATGCTGATTCTGTCATGCAGCCATTCATTACATAGCAGCTCATTTTCTATCATGCCATGTAAAGTTAAGTGTGGGCTCCAAGTCAACCACACAGGCATCTGCTTTTTTAGGAAAAGCACTAAACTTCCTTCTCTCAAAACAACGAATGAGATGTCCTCTCATCTTCTTGCGATCATATTTGCAGATGGGGTTTCCACCGGACAGGAACTCATATGCATTAGCAATTGCATAAACCCCACAGTCATGATTGTTTTCTTGTTCGTCGACATCAAGTATCTCCATAGTTCCTTCAGGATCACTCACTAGTGCACTATAACAATCATTTATCTATTTCCTTAGTGAGGTACAATAATGTTTTATCTTAGCACTGTCTGCAATCTCTACATGATCCATTGTAAAGCAGCTTGTCAACCAGTGTTTCTCTTAGCTGTCATAATGAATCTGTACAGAGGGTCCTTTAACCGGATTAAATCCAAGTTGGGAAAGGAGGCAGCTTTGAAGCCCCTCTGCCCCAAACTGGATTTTCAGCAAGGACTGAGCTGCATCGATGATTCTGTCATCCAGACATTCCCTACCTCGCAGGTCGTTTTTATGCTGCTGCGTCAGGTTGAGTTCAGGGATCCAGTCATCAGTCCCCATTGGGAAGGGCTGGCCCGTAACCTCAACATGCGCGCAAGAATCATCAGATAATTCATTCTCTTCATCTGCGTAGTATCTGGTGTGTGATTTTAATCCATCCATTAACTTTTCTCTCTTTTTATTTTCTTCTGCTTTTATAGTCTGTCTGTTATATTTTCTACCTTTCCTTTCTTCTTTTTTGGCCCTTCTCTCATGTAAGCAGTCAGTGAAGGGCATGCTTTTCTCATTTATCCAAGGAGTGTAATCAAGTTCTGTTTTCCATTGTTCTGTTTTGTAAGTTGCCTCATTTATCTCTCCTTTATTTATACAGTCATATAAGGGTCTGTATAATCCTTCTTAGTCGGTTGGTATTTTTTTCTCTATCTCTGCCTTGATAAGTCGTTTCTTATTTTTCCTCTCTTTTCTCGCCATCTTTTTACTATTTTCTTCCTTTTGGCAAAGAGTAGAGGGTTTTTCTTTCATTTCCACCTTGGGGATCTGCTTCTTATTTCTCTTTCCTTTTCTTGCCACCTTTCTGGTCTTTTTCTCTTTTAAGCAAGAAGTAGGTGCCTCTTTTCTCTGTTCCTCATTGGAGCAGGGATTTGGCACTTCTGGTTCTGGTTTTTTTTCCTCTTCTTCATTTTTGCACAGGGTGGCATCATTGCTTGTCTCTTGCTCTGTTTTGCAAGAGGTGTCATTTTGATTTTCCTCTGTTATGCTGTTCATTTCTTCTTTGTTATCAGATTCTGTTTCTTCTTTAGGTTCCACAATTACTGCCTTTTCAGCATATTCCTCTGTTAAGCAGAGGGTGGAGAACTCACTTAGCTGTTCCACATTTGCGCAGGCACTGAAGTCACTGCTTCTTTCTTGCTCTGCTTTGCAGGGAACGGAGTCCTCATTTATCTCTTCCTCTCTTATAAAGGTGCTTAAGGCCTCGTTTTGCTCCTCATTACTGGTGCAAATTTGTGTTTTTTCCTCTGATTCTAATATGTTTGTCTTTCTGTTTCGTTTCTTAAAAAACTTTGAAAGAAACCCATAACATGTTCCTGATTTTTCCTTATTTTCTTCGCTGGAACAGTTTTTAGTGGGAATACTTGTACTGTTTCCATTAGATAAATTTTTTCTTCTACATTTGATGGTACATCGGGTAAATGGTATAAAAAGTTGTTTCAAAAATTTCCTAGCAGAGGCCATGGTATAACCAAAGTCTAAAGACAAACAAAATAAATAATAAAAAACATTACAAAAAGCAAGTTCTTACAGAATCTACAAATTTTCATTATCCCCAGTGTAATGAAACAAAATTTTTCGGCAGGCATGGATTCGCTACGATTTTCTGCAGTTTCATAAAAAGTTATCATTAGATGTGTTTTCTATTTTGATGTGACATAGTCAGGTAAATGGTTTAAGAAGTTGTCTAAAAATGTTCCTAACAGAGGCCATGGTATAACCAAAGTCTGACAGGGAAAAAATAAATGGTAAAAAAGCAAGTTCTTACAAAATCTGCTAATTCTCATGATCCCCAGTGTAATGTAACAATAATTACTATGCACTCAAACAATATACAGCTAATGCACGTAAAAAAATCCCAATATCTTGGGATTTCTAAACCTTTACTCCTGTTTGATAGGTACCAAATTTAAATATAATGAATTGTTATGTATAAATGACCTGTTAATGCATTGCAGTGTCAAACTAAACTTCATGATGTCATCACATGCACTTACACATTTGTGTATAGATCTCCAATGCAAGGAATTATATGTGTATGAAAAAGAAATATATAAGTTCGGAAGCACAATCTTTCTAAAACTTTTCTCTGCTAGTGTATACAGGTTCATTGCTTATTTAAAACAAACTTTTTTAATACATTAAAACTAAACATTTGGATCACAAATTGCAATCACCTCTGCCAGTCACTGAGTCTCAATCAAATTGGGGCTGTGAAGTGTGTAAACCTTTAATGGGTATTGTGACATGATCATGTCATGGTGGTGTCACATAACAAACTATTTGGGTAACGAAGTTATAGATCATAAGAGTAATACAATCTGAATATCAAGTTCAAGTTATCAAGCAGATTTTGTTGACTCCTTATGATCTTTAATTATATTACATACAAATGCATTTATAATTTTTTGCATGTTTTTAAGTATACACACACACACACATAAACATTTCCAGTGTAATTATGACTCAAGAATATTAAATGAAATGTGCTGAACATTGGCTGGTTCATGTTTTACATCTTGTATCATTAAAGCCGGAGGAATACAGACAACTGTCACCTATGAGGTGACTAATAGAACACAAATTGTCATTTTGTAATGTAATGGTATTCATCAGGGTTATTACACATTTGCAAAACTATAAATTTTAAATGCACTTAGCAGACTTTTAAATACCTGCTTTTTTATATGGTAAGCTCTTTTGGGCAGTACCCTCTTTACGTAATGTAATGTACCTAATGTATTTTTGTATGTAATCTGTAGGTTTAATGTATACACCCATTTATACAAAACTGTGGCATATAGTAACATAGTAACATAGTAAGTTGGGTTGAAAAAAGACATATATCCATCAAGTTCAACCATAATGCCTATATATAACCTGCCTAACTACTAGTTGATCCAGAGGAAGGCAAAAAACCCCATCTGAAGCCTCTCTAATTTGCCGCAGAGGGGAAAAAATTCCTTCCTGACTCCAAGATGGCAATCGGACCAGTCCCTGGATCAACTAGTACTAAGAGCTATCTCCCATACCCCTGTATTCCCTCACTTGCTAAGAATCCATCCAGCCCCTTCTTAAAGCTATATAATGTATCAGCCAGCACGACTGATTCGGGGAGGGAATTCCACAACTTCACAGCTCTCACTGTAAAAAATCCTTTCCGAATGTTTAAATGGAACCTCCTTTCTTCTAAATGGAGTGGGTGCCCTCGTGTCCGTTGGAAGGACCTACTGGTAAATAAAAGATTAGAAAGGTTATTATATGATCCCTTTATATATTTATACATAGTTATCATGTCACCTCTTAAGCGTCTCTTCTCCAGTGTAAACAGACCCAACTTGGCCAGTCTTTCTAACTGAGACTTTCCATACCCTTAACCAGCTTAGTTGCCCTTCTCTGGACCCTCTCTAACTCAATAATGTCCCGTTTGAGCACTGGAGACCAAAACTGAACAGCATATTCTAGATGGGGCCTTACCAGCGCTCTGTAAAGGGGAAGAATAACCCCCTCCTCCCGTGAATCTATACCCCTTTTAATACAGCTCAAAACCTTGTTTTCCCTTGCAGCTGCTGCCTGGCATTGCTTGCTACAGACAAGTTTATTATCTACAAGGACTCCAAGGTCCTTCTCCATTATGGATTTGCCTAGTGCAGTCCCATTAAGGTTATACGGGGCTTGCATATTTTTACATCCCAGGTGCATGACCTTACATTTATCCACATTAAATCTCATCTGCCACTTAGCTGCCCAGATTGCCAGTTGGTCAAGATCCTGCTGCAGGGATGTCACATCCTGGATAGAATTGACTGGTCTGCAGAGTTTTGTGTCATCTGCAAACACTGATACATTACTCATAATACCCTCCCCTAAGTCATTTATGAACAAATTAAACAAAAGTGGACCCAGTACAGAACCCTGAGGGACCCCACTGAGGACCTTATTCCAAGTAGAGAATGTGCCATTAACAACCACCCTCTGTACCCGATCCTGTAGTCAGTTTTCTATCCATGTGCAAACGACTTCACTAAGACCAATAGGCTTTAGCTTAGAAAGCAGTTGTTAGTGCTTTATAAATACAATGATGTATGTGTGAGCAATATTAATAATGAAGTAAAAACTAAAAACCATATTGCCACGTCCTCTTTCACAAGTCTTCATCTACTTAATCAGTTTAATCAGGAGGGTGTGATGGCAGTGAAACAAGCCCCCCTCAACTTTACTTCAGATGTCAGGGAAAGTGTCACCGCACTATGTTACAGTAACAAGTAGTTTGGTGCAACATTATACATCTATTGTTACACTAAGCTGTGGCCACAGGACAGTAGAGGAAACTAAAAAAATCAGTGAACCCCTTATAGAAAGCAGCACAGTTGCTCATTGGGTAGACATCTGCCTTGCAGCACTGGGGTCCTGAGTTGAATTTGTCCGGATACTCCGGGTTCCTTCCACACCCCAAAAATATACAGGCAGGTAAATTTGCTAATTATACAGCTCACCATTTTGTACATAGAATAGAGACCTTAGACTGTAAGTTGATATAACTTGATGTCATTATTATATGTGTAGCCCACTTTATAAACGGTTGTGGCACTACCTGCTGATATGTCACTGGTTGGCGCTTCCAGGAGTCCTGAGCCCCGCTTACTATGGGGAACAGCTATTTCTTTATACCTTGGCGTGCCTCCACCCAGGATAGGGATAGAATGAACTATAACTCCCCTCCTGAGAACTTGATACTGTACTGCTGTGTGGGGACTCCCAACACTCCTGGTACCTTGCCCCCTCCCTGGGGTAGTTGCTTACCCGGCAGTGTGGATCCTCCGTGTATGCAGAGACAGAACACTGGATGGATGTTTAACCAGTGGAACTTATTTACTGTCACAGATGTATCAGACAGGCAGGTTACACACAGGAGCAATGTTACAGTCAGGGTATACTCCCTCTTCCTTAAGAGACCCTCTCTCCACGAGATATTAGCAGTACTCCCGCCAGATGATTCCCTTTAGGGGTTCCCTCCGGTACTTCTCGCCAGAAGCCCCTCTCTAGGGCACTTCCCGGTACTACACGCCAAGCGGACACCCCCTCAGCAGACCTCACCCCGGTACTTCCACTTAGATACTCCTGGATTAGGCAAATCTCCTACACTTAGCACTTTACTCCCTGACTCCAGCTATGAGTGCTGGTGGATCTTAATCCAGTAATCCTCCTGTCGGGGCCAAGCTGCCCAGCTAGATAACCTGCCTACCACTCCTAGAGCGGTCTATAACAATTACTCACTGTCTAACTCTGACCTGTTGTTAACCTCTTTTCCAAGAGGGGTCCCAGGCTGAAAGACCTGGCTGCACATGGCTGCACAGCCTTTTATACTAACTGTACCACCCTGTGGCCATAACCTTTAACTGCAGGGAAGCTAATCCCCTATTAACTATTTAGGTGCCAACCCACCCAAAAGTGTTGCACTATTAAGTATCACCCACCCTTGGGGTCTATCCTGGGGGTAACCAACCTAGGGGCCCAATTTTGGAGATCCCTACATATGGATTAATTAAAAAAGGAATTGGATATGCATGAATATATATATATATATATATATATATATATGCAGAAAATGCTTCAGTAAGTGTCTTTTATCAACACAAGGAAAATAGGAAATGCTTCATTGTGTTTATCAGAAAGAAAACTCCATAAATATACCTCTCATACTCTTAGAAAATACTTTTAATAAGAACAGTATCCTTCACCATGAGCAACTGTTGGGTCAATCATGTCATGAGGAAACTATTCACAAATGTTTACTGAGCACCTTTCTCTCTTGCTGCTTCTTACCCAGAGCCAGGCCAAGTAGTATTGGGGCCAAGGTGATAATATTTGGCCCAGCACCCTGCCTCAGATCCCCACTCAGCAAACCCACTCACCATCTGACCCCTCAGCTGCTTTGCTTGTATGCCAGCTTTCTCCTCAGCTGCTCAGTCCTCAAGCCCCCAGGTTGCCCGCTCCTGCCTGTGCCACCCCACAAGTTGCGGTACATGCCTCTTCTGCCTACACTTAATCCTGGCACTGTACTTACCTGTGGAATTCTATCCCTGAATCCCTCCCTAGAAATCTTACTTTAGTTTTTATAAACGATGCTTCTGTTGGCCACACACAAGCCAATTAAAGCTGCCACCTTTGTTCCTTCAGATTGAATTGGCATCTAATTGGCCTATGTTAAAAGCCACCAAAGTTCCCCTTGCACCATAGCCCAGATCCAGGGTGTTTTTTATGTCTAGTATTAAAACCCTTTTTTTGGTATGCTTTAGCCAATTTTAATAAAGGTTAAGTTTTATTGTTTTGTTCTAATACTGCGCAACCTAAGGTGGGATGGTGCATTTTTCTAGTGCTTGAATTGGGTTAAAGAAAATTAGGGATTCTATGTGCACTGGGCAGAAGTGCAGTCAGTTATGTATCCCCTTAAAGGGTCTGTTCACCTTTAAATTAATTTTTAGTATTATGTAGACAGGGCTATTTCTGAGACAATTTGTAATTGGTCTTCGTTTTGTATTATTTGTAGTTTTTGAATTATTTAGCTCTTCAGTCTGGAATTCTTGGAAGCTATCTGGTTTCTAGGGTCCTATTTAACCTAGCAACTAGGCAGTGTTTAAAAAAGAAACAGAAATATGAATAGAGGAGGGCCTCAATAGAAAGATAAATAATAAAATAAATCAACAATGACAATTCAATTGCAGCCTCACAGACCAATAGTTGTTTGGCTGCTGGGTTCAGTGACGCCCATTTGAAAGCTGGAAAGAGTCAGAGGAGGAAAGCAAATAATTCAAAAACTGTAAAAAATAAAAAATTGAGACCATTTGAAAAGCTTCTAAGAATAGGCCATTCTACAACATGTTAAAACTTAACCAAAGGTAAACCACCCCTTTATATAGTGGTTATAAACTATTAGGCTGCACTCCCCTGAGAGTGCTTAAGGCAGTGACATGGGGGCTCAGCCTGGAGGTTATATGTAGCTACAATCGGGAAGAATGACTGTTTTTGCACATAGATTCAGCTGAATGCTCAACCTAAAGGGGAATTAGGTTTGTAGTAAGTACTGGTCAATGTTTTCATATGTCTCCCCCTGAGGGGGGCTTTAACTGTAACAGACCGACAAACAATGCCTTAAGAATTGCTATATTTCTGTATATGCACAGAAGTTCTTTAGACAGGTATGTCATTCGCTGTAGCTATAATTCAATACATATTCCAATGGACATTTCGAGATTTGCAGCACAAATCATGCCTATAAAGCCTATTTGCAAAGTAAATTTACACTGGATTTTTGACATCAGGGAAAGTTTCACATTATATTTATTTAAAATTACACTAGTTTACATTACTAAAAAATGTCAAACAATTAACATAAAAGATAAATACAGTTTAAATGTTCATAATTCAAACATTCACCTTTCATTGTTCCATTATGTGAGCATTAAGTGCAAAGTGATTGCACAAAATGTTTTCACTGACTTAAACACCTCATAATTAAACAAGCCCAACTTTTCCGAAATGATCTTTTGTCTCCAGTTCTTCTCGGTGCATAAAAATGTGACACTGCAGAAGTATATTCAGTTGAGCCTAACTGTGGAGAAAAAAGAGAATAATCTAAAAACCCTATTTACATGAATGCTTTTTGTTAACCTTTAGTACAAAAGGACAGGCTTATTTATTAACACTGGTGACTTTGCAGCAGTAAAACAATTCAGAGAGTGATAAATAAGCCAGTTTTCTTCCTATAAAGTAGATGCTGTCTTCTTGCCATAAGATCTAGGAATGCAGGATGTGGGGTGCAACCACCATTAGTACAGAGAATAGCTACTGTATGTGTGAATACTTGCTGCCAGACTAAAACTGTTTTCAGGTCAGTACTGATATCTGGATGGACCTTGACCTTGTCATTTTGGCATTTTACTGCCAATAGATTTGCCACATTAGTGCCACCTAGAACAATATATTTATCCTGCAGAAACTATTAGCATACCTGAGTAAACAGCTTTAGAAGCTTCCTCCGTTTGCTTAAGATAGCAGTTGCCATTTTAGGTAGCTTCATTCCTGCAGTCTCTAGCCTTATAGCTCAGATCACACATTCCTAAGGGAAGGGAGAGGGAGTTCTTAGCATTCTGGTGGGAGGGGGGAGCAGGAGAGAGGAGAGAACTGCACAGACTCTGGCCCCGGGAATTGAGGCTGTTTCTGAGAGAGGAAGTCAGACGCTGGAACATTATGTTTACAAAAAAAGAGACAAGAAATCTTGAGTTTCTTTTGATTGAGGACTCAGTACTGCATTACTGTAAGTGCTTATGGCTGTATTTACATAGACCTTTCTGATAAAGCTTACATATTTTTTACCTTTCCTTCTCCTTTAAACCACTGGTTCCCAAACAGAACCGTTAACCCCAACATAAACTCACATATACAAACAGATCCCTCTGGCAGACAGACAAAGGCCCAAAGCCGAACTGTGACAACCACAAATGCCAAATGACTGATAAACAATATAATTTTTGCCTCACCTGCAGCTACTGCAACTCATTACAGTATACAAGAGCTGTAGTTTGACTATACAGAGAGGGTGGTGGGGCTTAGTTGGAAATAGGGAAAAGCCTGAATTCAGTAACTTTCCTGGGCTTTGCTTTACTAAGACTACGTATTGCATGGTAGTTCTATAGATATTGTTATTTGATTCAGCAGCCTGTCAACCGAGTTTGATCACTAATGTTAGTGGGCCTTATCGAGTCGTGGATATCATCTATATATACATGATTAATCCATGCAGAACCTGCAGGCTAGCCATATATTTGGACAACATTCCAGCCGCTCTGTTATACCCTGTAGAGACTACATACTGTCATTCAGGCTAGGGCTAGTGTGCCTAGGGCAGAGGTAGTTCTACTGTGTTTAGGCACATACAGTAAATATATATGTGAATCACATAAGTAAGTGTAGGACTGGCCATAAGGGATGACTTTGACGCTGTTGGCCAGCTTGAACTATATTGCAATATATGGACAAACAATCCCTGTTTTGCTTAAAGGGGAGGGCATTTCTTGGTAGCTTAATGCACAGAATGTCTTAATGTCCTATGTATGTTGATAATGGGTGAGTGCAGAGAATCTCTTGTTGTCTGTATGTATTTTGTGATCACAACCTCATTGCACCCCGCCTAATGTTTTAAAATTTAGTGGTTGAGCACAACTTTCCCCTTTTTTGCTATAGTTTATACAGGAGCAGTGGCCAGCTCTATGTTGTAGCTCCCACCCTTCCCAGCTACAGTCAGGTGATCCCAGTGGAGCCAATAAAAGGGCAACGATATGGGGGTTTTAACCTTGAAAGCAAGAAAGTTGCAGGTAAAACTTAGTCCCTTTGCTAAATGTATATTGAAGCAGTAGAATTTTTAATTAATCTCATAAGTCAGTGTAGGAATAGCCAGAAGGGATGACTTATATTGCAAAATATGGACAAACAATCCCTTTTTTGCTTAAAGGGGAGGGCATTTCTTAATGGTTAAATATTTAGTGGTTGTTTTCCCCTTTTTACTATGAGAGAGAGAGAGATATTACGGTACAGTTGCCCCAGCAGTTAATTGCGCTGCAGTCACTCAGTCTGGGCCAAAAAGGTATCCTCTCTTTTATATATAGAAATCCAGGCTGTGACGCTGAGCTGCAGCTACTGCAACTAAGTACAGTATACAGAGAGTTATAATTAGAGAGCTGTAGTTGGAGTATACAGAGAGGGTGGTGGACCTCAGTCAGGAATAGGGCAAAGCCTGAATACAGTAACTTTCCCATGCTTTGCTTTAAAAAGTCTGTGCATTGTATGGTATTTCAGTAGATATAGTTACTCGATTTAGCAGCCTGTTGTCGGATTATTACCTCTAATTTTACTGGGCTTTATTGAGTCACGGATTTCAGCTTGTGCTCAGAGGACATCCCGCTTCTACTGTGGATGAAACATACATACAGTGGTGTGAAAAACTATTTGCCCCCTTCCTGATTTCTTATTCTTTTGCATGTTTGTCACACAAAATGTTTCTGATCATCAAACACATTTAACTATTAGTCAAAGATAACACAAGTAAACACAAAATGCAGTTTTTAAATGAGGGTTTTTATTATTTAGGGAGAAAAAAAATCCAAACCTACATGGCCCTGTGTGAAAAAGTAATTGCCCCCTGAACCTAATAACTGGTTGGGCCACCCTTAGCAGCAATAACTGCAATCAAGCGTTTGCGATAACTTGCAACGAGTCTTTTACAGCGCTCTGGAGGAATTTTGGCCCACTCATCTTTGCAGAATTGTTGTAATTCAGCTTTATTTGAGGGTTTTCTAGCATGAACTGCCTTTTTAAGGTCATGCCACAACATCTCAATAGGATTCAGGTCAGGACTTTGACTAGGCCACTCCAAAGTCTTCATTTTGTTTTTCTTCAGCCATTCAGAGGTGGATTTGCTGGTGTGTTTTGGGTCATTGTCCTGCTGCAGCACCCAAGATCGCTTCAGCTTGAGTTGACGAACAGATGGCCGGACATTCTCCTTCAGGATTTTTTGGTAGACAGTAGAATGCATGGTTCCATCTATCACAGCAAGCCTTCCAGGTCCTGAAGCAGCAAAACAACCCCAGACCATCACACTACCACCACCATATTTTGCTGTTGGTATGATGTTCTTTTTCTGAAATGCTGTGTTACTTTTACGCCAGATGTAACGGGTAACGCACCTTCCAAAAAGTTCAACTTTTGTCTCGTCGGTCCACAAGGTATTTTCTCAAAAGTCTTGGCAATCATTGAGATGTTTTTTAGCAAAATTGAGACGAGCCATAATGTTCTTTTTGCTTAAAAGTGGTTTGCGCCTTGGAAATCTGCCATGCAGGCTGTTTTTGCCCAGTCTCTTTCTTATGGTGGAGTCGTGAACACTGACCTTAATTGAGGCAAGTGAGGCCTGCAGTTCTTTAGATGTTGTCCTGGGGTCTTTTGTGGCCTCTCGGATGAGTTGACTCTGCGCTCTTGGGGTAATTTTGGTCGGCCGGCCACTCCTGGGAAGGTTCACCACTGTTCCATGTTTTTGCCATTTGTGGTTCGCTGGAGTCCCAAAGCTTTAGAAATGGCTTTATAACCTTTACCAGACTGATAGATCTCAATTACTTTTGTTCTCATTTGTTCCTGAATTTCTTTGGATCTTGGCATGATGTCTAGCTTTTGGGGTGCTTTTGGTCAACTGCTCTGTGTCAGGTAGCTCCTATTTAAGTGATTTCTTGATTGAAACAGGTGTGGCAGTAATCAGGCCTGGGGGTGACTACAGAAATTGAACTCAGGTGTGATAAACCACAGTTAAGTTATTTTTTAACAAGGGGGGCAATCACTTTTTCACACAGGGCCATGTAGATTTGGAGTTTTTTTTCTCCCTTAATAACGTAAACCTTCATTTAAAAACTGCATTTTGTGTTCAATTATGTTATCTTTGACTAATAGTTAACGGTTTTTGATGAGCAGAAACATTTAAGTGTGACAAACATGCAAAAGAATAAGAAATCAGGAAGGGGGCAAATAGTTTTTCACACCACTGTATAGTATAATCTTCTGTTAGTATGTCTAGTAGGTTTCCAGATATCGATGGGTAAAAAAACCAGCCTGCTTATTGTAGCTTGGTTGGGATGTAGCCAACTGGTACTGAGGCCGGTGCTTGATAGGCAGGGTACCGCTGGAGTGGCGACAATTGGCTGCCTGGTTACACTTGCCCACCCAACCCCTAGCAGTTGGGTGGCTGGCATGTCAGGTAGCCCAGGAAGGTGGATAGGGGTTGATTATTGGCTAGCATTCCCTCTGGAAAAAGGTTTGTATAAAACCCACAACCTTCAAAAATACCGTACCTAGCACTATGTCGCTTGCAGTTTCATGGCACTCCGCTTGCAAATCAGTTGGGGAGTATATGCAATGTCGCCATATCTGTGCAATTATATAGAATTAGCAAATCCCCCCAATATTATATCATACGGGCCTGCTTATTGTAGCTTCCCTTTATGCGGAGGGGTTCGAGGTAGCCTTTATTTCATAGAGCTTAGTATTGATGGGCAGAAAGCATTGTCAATAAAACATTTGATTCCTTGGAATTTATGACCAAGGATTCACAAATATCCTTGTAAACAGAAATTAATATGGAATTCATGGAAAGATAGACTTAAAGGGGAAAAAAATATTCATTGGAAATATTTGTAACTATGGCCATTATCACATCCCTATGGTATTAGTACATAGAATGCTCTGTCTGTCTGTTTATTTGCCCTACAGTCTATATTCCACTGGTAAATAACTGAATTATTACATTAACCACTGCATTTTGATACTGATAGTTATGGACATATATTTCTTCTACCAACATGGGGTAACAGGATTAAATTCTGCTTCTGGAGTATTACGCTATATTTGTCAGCCTTTCTGAATTTTGGTAAAGTAAAATTAGATTACATTAAATAAAATGTTTACATATACTTTTATCAGTGTAAACCATCAAAGAAAATGTAAGAATTAAATTCTAATCATGGTAATTGCTTTTCTAATTCCATTGATCTAGACAGTTGCTTAGCAACTGGTAATCAACATTTTAAAACAATAATTTAGGCATTGTAAACTCTAAACAGCATCTCAAACTTTCAACATTCAGCCTGAAAGTAAATCACTGTAATTGTGTAACGAATCTAAACTGGCAAAAATGTTACAGAAGCATTATAATATATTGCTATGGCTTCTAGCGTCAGGGAAAATGAGTATTAAGTAAGAACAATAACTGATCTGAAGGAGAAAAGTACATTACAAGCACACAGGACAATGCTAAGCTACTTAACTTAGTTTAAAATATATTAGGGCTCATTTACCACAGCTGTGTTTGCGCAAAAATTAACATATCATTGTGCATATTAGCACCTTTTACTTATTATAAGGTTGGACTGGGGGGTGTAGACCCCACCGGGCCCCCGCTGAGTCCCCCTAACCCCCCACAGGGGTGCATCAGGGGGTGCATCAGGGGAGGGAGACTTGCGGCCCAGGGGAGCGTCAGCAGGGATCTGGTTTTTACCCGGGGCCCCGCCGGCCCCTGCCTAGAGCTACCAACACCTTCTAGCTGGTGATAATCCCAGGGTCCCACTGCAGGGTCTGTACGTGCACCAGATTTGGTTCTATAGAATCACACACATTTTGACTCAGAACACTGGAAATGAGGCCATCCTGACTTCTGAATGTTTTGAAGCTCCTGGCACAATAGCCGTAGCCACTGGTGGCCAATTGTACTTGAAATTCAGTTGTATTTGCCCTGCTGGGGCAAGTGTAGGATGCGTGCTTTGGTTAATGGAACCTTTTTTCATTGTGTTTTCATGACAGAGACTGTTAAAAATGTGGCAAGCTCTTCCTCCTTTTAACATAGTAAATGAAACCTAGGACACATTTGGAGATGAATAGGCCACAGAGCATTTATTAAATAATTGACTTTAAAAAGACACTAAACCCAACCGTAAATCTCACTGTGGCCCCTTGTTCTCTATAGACGTGGATGAAAAACTTCACTACTGACCAAATCTTTATTACAGATGCTGGGACCAATGAGATTGCTGATTACCAGCGCTATGTCAGGCATCTTGCTGTTATTTTATATATAAAGATTATTATGTAATGTTGGCACCATTATATTACAGTATGATCAGACATGGGTAAAAAGGACCGAGTTGTTCAGTGCTTGGAAAATTGTGCTTTAAGCTTCCAACTTTAATTGCAGGAACATAGAACATGGAGCCAGCCAACACAGGTGGGATTCTCATTGGAGGATTATTTTGATTTAAATGCAGGCATGGGCAGCTAGGAGAGGTGGAAAAACGTTTTACTGAGAAATATTGCTTAAAGAACACAATCCTTATGTTTCTGGACTGTAGCTCCCAGCATGCCTTTCCTTGCTAATATGTTAAAGTATGCTGGGATTTGTACTCTAGCAACAACTGAGTAGAGTGGGGTTGAGAAGAGCAATACAGTAGGGCTTAGTGTCCCTTTAAGATTTATTGGTTTACCCTAGATAATTAGAAATGGTCACATGGTTAAATATAAAAATATAAATATGAGTAAATATAAAAATATAAAAATGAGTAATTGTATTTTGTATAAGTTCTTTCTTTAGAAAAAATACTTAGAGCAAAACTGGGTATATTTCTAATACTATGCCTCCCAGTCTTTATTATAAGCTCTAATGAGCAGGGCCCTATTTACCACATGTAAGTAAGTTATAAAAACAATTCCATAATAACAATTTGAAATAAGGCAAGTTCAATCAGTGGGCTGGATCCTATGGGGCTGATTTACTTACCCACGAACGGGTCGAATGGAGTCCGATTGCGTTTTTTTCGTAATGATCGGTACTTTGCGATTTTTTCGTATGTTTTGCGATTTTTTCGGATTCTTTACGAATTTTTCGGATCCAATACGATTTTTGCGTAAAAACGCGAGTTTTCCTATCCTTTACGAAAGTTGCGTAAAAAGTTGCGCATTTTGCGTAGCGTTAAAACTTACGCGAAAAATGCGCAACTTTTCGCGTAAGTTTTAACGCTACGCAAAATGCGCAACTTTTTACGCAACTTTCGTAATGGATACGAAAAACTCGCGTTTTTACGCAAAAATCGTATTGGTAACGAAAAATTCGTACAGAATCCGAAAAAATCGCAAAACATACGAAAAAGTCGCAAAATGTTCGTTTTCAAGTCGGAACTTTTCCAATTCGGGTCGGATTCGTGGGTTAGTAAATCAGCCCCTATGTGTATGCTTTTGTTCAGAGCCTCCTCCTCACAGAAATGATAGGCCCATTGTTAGGATGTATGTGTTTATTATAAATGCCAGAATAAATCTCTCTGTCATGTATATAGCCCACTTAATTGCACATTTATTAAGGTCACTCATATTGGTAAATCCAGCTGTGCAAAAGGAACAACATGGATGTACTAGGCTGAATGGTTTCTGAAAGGACAGCTGCATTGTTGAATAATGTAGGCTACAAGCACAGGCACTCACATACAGAGAGAGACACAACTATATATTAATATAAATGTTCTTACTAAATCTTTTCATATATCATTTGTCACACTGATAACAGGCAAACTTAAGTCAGGTTGTGCTATTGTTGTTGGAGCATACAAGGCTGCTTTATGCAAAAACAATGCTAAGGTTATATTCTATTTATATATATATATATATATATATTTTCTTTTTTTTTTTGCTGTTTTTTAAAAAAAAGTAAAATCTGTCCATTTTTATTCTAATAGTATTTTTAATTCTGAAAGGTGATTTAACTTTTGTGCATCAATCACCTTTGTCTGATCCCTAATCTGGGCTTCACTTTCAAGCCTGAAGAAAACAACCTTAGAATAATGTCAGTTTAATGGTATAAATATGGACAAGGTTGTGACTTTGAACTTTTGCTAAATGCTAATTAAGCTTAAAGTAAACATCATGTGAGTTAAGCATCCATATCAAGTATATCCCTTCATTAAATTCATCAACGAATCTAGATTCATCTGCATTAGGACCAGACAAATGAATTGCTATATAATGTGTTTACTAACAATGACTGGCTGTTGCACGCTGCTTTTAAGGCGCAGTCCTATGTCATGTTACATGTCTACAGCTGAGGAGAAACCGAGATTGTATTTTTAAATAGTGTTAACAAATCCAACACTTTAGAAACATACAGGCAGGTTAAATGGCTTCTGATGATATTGCCCAGAATGTGTAAATGTGATAGGGATGTTAGATAGTGATAAGCAAATTTTTTTGCCGGGCATGGATTCGCAGCAAATTTCCACATTTTGCCGTGAAAATTTGCCATGGAAAATTAAACGTGGTGATTTTTTTGTTGCACATCAAATTGGGCGTGGTCGCTTAAACAAAGGGCAAAGTTGCGTAAAAAAAAGCACGGTCGCGTCAAAAAAGTGCAGGCGACAAAAAAATAGATGCAGGCGACAAAAGACGCGCAACAAATGAGTATTTTTCGCCGCTTCGTGAATTTTCTTACCGTGTAACGAATTTAATGGCGAAGCGAAACGGGACAGATTTGCTCATCACTAATATTAGATTGTAAATTCCACTGGGGCAGGACTGATGGGAATGACGTATAATATCTGTATAGTGCAGTGGGATATATTGGTGCTATATGAAAAAGGATTGCTACTAACCTTGCAAAATTAATGAAAGAGCAAATTTTTACGTGAAACAAAATCATTGTGAAATTTTCCTGAATGTGCACCACAATTTTGCAATGCGTTTTACTTTGCTGGAAAAAAATGGATTTCTTTCATGTGAGAAAAAAAAAATCACCTACTGACTTCAATGCGTTTGGAATACGAAAGAATGTGAGAAAAACCCAATATGAACAAACGCCCATTCACTCCAATGTATTTGGCTAAATTTTGCCATTTTGCAAGTTTTCATTAATTTTGTAATGCAGCAAAACAAAGCAGTTTTGCTTGTAATTGGATTTGAGTTTTGTTTTGTTTTTTAAATTTGACTGCAAAAAATTCACATAATTCAAAATATCACAAATATAATTCCAAAAAGCACTGATATAGAAAACTTGACTATGTTAATTTGTGAAAAAATAAACTGGTCAGAATAAAAATTCATTTATTTTTGCAAAATTATATGGGATCCATTATCTGAAAACCCATTATCCTGGAATCTTTGAATTATGGAAAGCCCATCTCCCATAAACTCAATTTTAATCAAATAATTCAACCTTTAAAAAATGATTTCCCTTTTCTCTGTAATAATAAAACAGTACCTGTACTTGATCCCAACTAAGATATAATTACCCCTTATTGGGGGCAGAACAGCCCTATTGGGTTTATTTAATGGTTAAATGATTCCCTTTTCTCTGTAATAATAAAACAGTACCTGTACTTGATCCCAACTAAGATATAATTACCCCTTATTGGGGGCAGAACAGCCCTATTGGGTTTATTTAATGGTTAAATGATTCCCTTTTCTCTGTAATAATAAAACAGTACCTGTACTTGATGCCAACTAAGATATAATTAATCCTTATTGGAGGCACAACAATCCTATTGGGTTTATTTCACGTTTAAAATTATTTTACAGTAGACATAAGGTATGGGGATCTAAATTACAGAAAGACCCCTTATTTGGAAAATCCCAGGTCCCATGCATTCTGGATCACAGGCCCATGTATCTGTACATGAAAATAAAATAGCTTAAATCATAAATGTATGACAAATGAATTATGCCTATAGACACTGGATTCCTTTTATTCAAATTCTGAGGGTTTTTTTTGATCAATAAATCTTTAAAAAATTGATATTTATCTTGTGATTTTGTCTAACCGTGAAGAAATACACAACTGTTACATTTTTGCTTCTGTATAATTTATATTTACTCATTAAGGGTAATTTACAAATACTATGCAGTGTACAAAGTGCAATTTTGGATACAAATTTCATTTTCTGTAACCCACAATGTAGCCTTTTTTTCCACAATTTCATTGTAATTGCTGCCTCCTGGGTTCAGCAAAATGAATGCAATTGTGTATGCGAGTTGGCAAATTAGTTGCAAGTTGCAGTGAAGTTGTCAAAGTATGAATTGTATAATTTGCACGTGAGTTTTTTGTGAACAAGTCTATGTGAGCCTATAAATGCAGCCTGCAGTGGGAACAGCATCTATGGGCAATAGCATCAAGAAACAAGGTGCTTAGTGCAACTATAAGTAAATGCTGGGCGCATGTTTGGATGCAATTACCTTTAATAAACAGTCAATATATGCAACAACTGTATCAATTTTAGTGTGACTGTGCTTGAGACCTATTAGATTTCTCCCCTGTTAGCTTTAGACGTATTTAATCTCCCTCAATTAAGCAAAACCACCATGACTAATACATTTTACTTAATTTAAATCTTAATGTTATCCTATTACAAGTAACTTGGTGGAGGATTTGGTGCCCGTGGCAGCACCAATTTAACCGTGGATGACAAATCTTATTGTGTGCCATCACCATCATGGAATAATAACTAACTCAGATGACTTTATTAAACTGCAGCTGTGGCTTTGGATTTAAAGGGGTTGTTCGCCTTTGAATTGACCCTTGATATGATGTAGACAGTGATATTCTGAGACAATTTGCAATTGGTAATTTTTTATTTTTTGTAGTTTTTGAATTATTTAGATTTTTTTTTTTTTTTGCATCTCTCCAGTTTGGAATTTCAGCAGCTATCCAGTCACTAAGTTCCAAATTACCCTAGCAACCAGGCGAATAATCCATAAACGATAAAAAAATAAATAATGAAGACCAACTGAAAAGTTGCTAAGCATTGGCAATTCTATAATATACTAAGGGGCACATTTACTAAACCCCGAATCCGAATTGGAAAAATTCCGATTGGAAAACGAACATTTTGCGACTTTTTCGTATTTTTTGCGATTTTTTCCGTCGTCTTTACGACTTTTCGGAAATTGTCGCGACTTTTTCATTACCAATACGATTTGCGCGAAAAAACGCGAGTTTTTCGTAGCCATTACGATTCGCTCGTATCTTGTCGCGACTTTTTCGTATTGAGTTCTCGTAAGCGGCGGGCGAAACTTTCAGACTTAGCATGATTTTGGAAGCCTCCCATAGGACTCAATGGCACCCTGCAGCTCCAACCTGGCCCAAGAAAAGTCACCATACTGAAGCCTGAATGAATCCGAATATTTCGTACTCGGCACGAAAGCTGCGAAGAAGTCGCGACTTTTCGCGCAAGTAGTAACGCTACGAAAAAATCGCAACATTTTGCGCAACATTCAGAATGGCTACGAAAAAGTCGCAATAATTTTCCGAAAAAACGCCAAATACCGATCATTACGAAAAAAACGCTTTTCGGCCCGTTCGTGAGTAAGTAAATGTGCCCCTAAGAGTTAACTTGAAGATGAACAACTCCTTTAAGAAAACTCTTAAACCATCAAATAAACTTGCAAATGTTCTTGCACCTATTCACCCTCTTTTATAGCTTACCCCCACCACAAATATGTCAGTTCAGCCTGACTTGACATGCAGTTGAGTATAGGGCCTTGGCAGGGGAGCCTTGGGATTCAAACATGCATTGTGGGTTCATACTTCCAGGGTTACACTTGCATGCTGTGATAAGCAAAACTCCCCCAATTTCTTCACCCAAAATTTTTGAAATGGCAAATTTTGGCAGATGCATTGGAGTACATTGGCGTTTTTTGTCACGGTTTACTCATGCTGAATAAATTGGAGTCAATTGGAGTTTTTTCTTTGTTTGTCTTGTGCCAAATGCATTGGAGTCAATGGGCGTTTTTTTCTCAGGCCAAAATTTTGGCCCCTTGGAAAATCGTGATTTTCACTGCAAATCTGTAGCAGGTGTTAGACATAGTCAGGAGACAGGGAGTGGGCTGATTGGCAGGGACTCGGCGGGTAGGAGCAGGTAAGAGTCCCAGTGCCCCAGACCCCTCAGAAGATTCCTCTGCGGGGGGAGACAAAGCCACTGATCCTACACAAACAACTGACTTGCATGCTAAATAAAAACCATTTTGGAGTGCGAATTCAGGATTTCAGCAACTCAGGAAAGTACACTGCTGCCCTTAGTAAATTCAACTTACAAACACCTTGCAGATAGCACCCTGGCTGGAACTGAACCTAGATGCCAGTGCTGCAAAGCCACAGTGCTAACCACTGTCAATACGAGCAAGATCACCTATTCTTTATTGTTTTTGTTGTAAATAGATGCAAAAAACTTTCTCTAAGATTTCTTTCATTATTTAAAAGCCCTGAAATGAAAAGGCTGCTTGGTGCAAGTCTGACATTTTACAGAAAATGGTAAAAAAAAAAGATGTCGTTCTGTATATTTTATGTTGTGTTTTTCTAAGAAATGCTTCTTCCCCAACCTTGTTTGCCGAGTGTCCAGGTTTGCTGACATGCTCTACTTGAGTAAATTGTATTTAGACAACAGCATATTTCATTCATGTCTTTAGCAATGCCTGGGCCAAGGTCACTTTTATATTCTGCTCAAATCATAAAGTGACACTTGAGATAAACAGAATGTTTACTTTCCCCGTGTGAGCCGAAGCTGATATGTAAATTTATCCTTATTCTTTCATCAAATTTGCATTCACCCTCTTATTCAAACAGCGTGCAGCTCCAAATCAAACAGCTTTAATGATGGTCAACCCTTTATGACCGATGGCCATATCAGAGGGGAAGAAACAGCAATTTAGATTAAAATGAAAAGAATAGCAAAAAAAAACGCAGATAGCGTCATCCGGTTAGCTGTAATTGGATAAACTTTTCATAGAAGTGAATGTGTTTTGATGCTTGACTGGTTGAAAAGTCGTTGCCCGATTCTTCCGTTTTATTATACGCTCTTTATCTACGAGGCGCAGGCCATACTCACCTGTCATTATTTTGTGCTGTTCAAACAAACCCAGAAGCGTAAAACTATTCTGCAAAGGGAAATCTACATGAAAACAAGAGACTCTTTCTCTCCTTTCTCTGCCCTCCAGTACCTGTGCCTATAAAAAGGCAGCCTTTTTTTTATTATTATTTTTACATTTCCTTAGGAGTTTGGGTTTTGCCTAAGCGCTCTGCATACAAAGGCTTAAAGAATTAAGAAAAATCAAACGCAAAGTTTTTATTCGACTTGTAGTTTTCTGTGATCAGATTATCATCCCCCTGCATGCAGCTTAAGGAAAACATTGGTTTCTTCTGTGAAAGAGGGTGGGTGGGGGGCTTAGTTTGTTATTAGTGATGCATTCTCTGTTTTCAAAGGGAAACCCTAATAGCGTTAGAAATTTGTATTTTCATGTTCCCTAAGGCAACATAAAACACAGGTATAGGCACATCCTTATATTTCTGTTCTAATGCACCATAACCATAGAACGTGTTACAAAAGTGAGACTATAATTAGTACCTCTGTGTGTTCTCCATTTGTCCTGGGCAATGAGCTTCATTTTCTCTATGCATTATAATAAAGGATTATACTGAGACGGAGCAACTTTTTTCTTTTGTTTAACCCATGGTTTAATGCTTTATTTTAGTACAATCCACTCTTTATTTAACGACCATGGGCAATTTGCAAGTGACTGCAGCAAAAATCACAACCTTGTAATTTGTCTGATTTAAAGCAGTAAAAAAATGATGAAGTTCAATTAATTAATAAAAAAAAGACAGTCTAGACAATAAAGGGGAAGGGGTCCTGAGATGCCTTACTTGATTTGCTTTACATTTAAAGAAAAAAATAAGGAATGCAGACTCCAACTTGCACTTGGTTACTGAATATTTGTAAATTGGAATGTCGGGCACATTAATGGTTGGTTCAGTCGGGCAGCAGTGGTAACATCATTCAGGTCACTGGCACAAAGGCAAATGTCTGTTCTAACTTTAGTGCATGTCTTATACGGGATAAAAAAAAAGCAAAAGAATAAAAGAGAAGAGAATGAAAAGAGACGGGCAAAATTGCTTTTCAGTGAGGCTGTCAAATGGCTATCTAATAGTGGCAGGACTGCAGAGAAACAGATATCTGCCTTTCTGTGGAGCCTGCAAGGATTCCTACCATTCACCAAGCCAGGGGATGCCACACACATTCTGTTTGTTCAACATAAGCAAACAGATTGTAAACTGGCTGATAATTTTTGTACTGACAATGTCATTTACAGCTGTCAGCCTTTTGTCTGGCGTGTTTGCTTTATTCAAATATGAACCAAGTGGACCTCCCTTCCACCGCTTTCTTCTGCATTAAAATCACATCAATTCTCTTCCATTCTGTCTTATCTAAAATTCATTGGAGGCCAATCACTTGGATGAATGCTTTGGTGTTTCCATGGAGGCAAGAAGTCTAGTGTGGACTTTTGAGGATTAGGAAGTTTCAGATTTAAGTCTTGAAGTGCACATTTATTTTCTCCTTTTTTTTTGCCTTACTTGTGATCGGAAAGAGAAGGATGAATTTCAAAGCTTTCTTTTGCCAGCTTTTAAATAAATCAAAGAATTTACTGATGATGAAGAAAAGTGGGCTTTATTTTCTGTTAAACATAAAAATACATTTGATTTACCTTATGGAAATCTAGTCGTTTAAAGAAGACAGCGGCCAGGCCGAGGCATGCATTCTTCCCGTAGCATCTTCAACATGTATAATAAATTCTAGCACTCAGTTAGCTTGATTTTGATCCAGCTGCTTTCCATGGAGTTGCGCAGAGATCTTGAAGCATCCTCTATTGTTAAAGGAGGTCATGGCATTTTCTGTTAAATAATTCACATCAAACTGTCTTTCTCTAAAAGCAGCTGCAGATGTTGCTAGTTTGTTAGAGCAAGGCAAGTCAGAAAAAGAGAGTGGAAAGAATATACTTATACTCTTATGGACAATGGGGCAATATAGAACAAGACAGTATACAGGATATCCTTGTCTACCAGCTAGATGTATTATTTGGAGTATATTTTGCATTTTCAGTTTTCTTTAACAGTGATCTTGGGGTCCAGAATATATTAGACAATAAAAATATTGTTTGCATTAGAAATCTGCAGCAAAATTGTGTTTAAAAAAAAAATTGAAGTAGTGATTCCTTGAACTGGGGTACAGAAATCAACTTTATTGTATGGCAATAGGCAGCAAAAGTAAACATTTATAGTTAAATGGTGTCATATTCAACAAATGAAAATGTGAATATTTGCTTCATTTCCCTGGACCTATTACTATTAACTGCCGATTACATCTATAGAAATAGAATTGCACTGCATATACAGATATAACAATAAATCAGAATATTACAGCATTGTTACTGAACTCTCCCTGTGCAGCGCTAATTGATTGAGATTGTTAGACTCGTTGGTTCATGAAAACTTTTTACTTTGGAATGCATTCTTTAAGATTTTTTTAACTGGTTGAAGCAGAGATTCTGATAAATAGTAAACTAATATATATTAATTCATCTACGAATATTATCGCAAAACCACTGTAAAATGTTGTAACAGAAATTTTTGCAGCAAAAAATGCAGTGTTAAATCATGCCTAGACCCAATGTATTTTGTGAAAAAGGTGCGGCAAAAAACACCTATAGAGTCTACAAGTTTTCCCATGGTTTTGTGTATTTTTTGATGAAATGAGACAGATTTGTTCATCATGATACTAAATACAGGTATATGATCTGTTATCCAGAATGCTTAGGACAAGGACAGGTCAGCTCAGTGATGGGGTACCAATATTTTATGCACCCCCAGTGAATCACATTTTTATATCTTCAGTTACCAGCATATTTAAGAAAAAACTCAAACAGTTAACCCTCACTGAATCTAACCTCTCCAGCAATCTCTCTTTTCTATTTATGACCCTCATCCGACCCACCCCATCTCTGATGGAGCAAGTGCCCACCCATAAATAGAGGCTGCCGAAGGTGGAAGTGGGGCATAGCATGGTCATGGATGAAAACGTGTCTAACCCAAGGTTCCTGCGTATTTCAGCCTGACCTGCACATCGCTTGCTGGTGCCTAGGGCATAACACTGGGGGGGCGCTAGGCATGTACTATGTCTGTCACCTACCCCTAGTCCAGGCCCTTGGTTCTCCACCACTTGCTTGTCACTGTTCCCTTGTGATGCTGCTGAAACCTTTTATTTAATTCAAGGGGATATTATATATTTTATAATGATTACAATTATATAAAAGCAACTTTTTGGGGTTTTTTTCCCCCACTGGCTAATGTTTTATTACCTTAAGTATTATCTATTTCTTTATACTCTTACATGAAACCTAGAACAATATCTGAAATCATAAATTTAAAAAAATTAAGAATTGATTTAAAATTACAATGCTGGAAATTTAGCCTCTTGATGTAACAAGTCACTATGCAAAATTTGTAAATATCGTAGAATTTATCAGGAACAACAGTATGCCGGATATTATAAAAATGTACTTTTTTGCTTGCTTTGAGATTTTGTGTGTGTGGTGGTAACTGTGCGTTTATGCCATAAAACTCTTCCTGCTGCACATTAATGATTTGTTTGCATAGGACAAAGTACATTGTGTGACATGTGGCCTGCAGACAGCTTGTCCTTCCAGCTTTGTGAGCTTGTCGAGATTGCTCTCTAAAAACACATCAGACTCAAACTATTCAAAACATTGTTCATCCTAGCTAAAAGCCATTTCTAGCTCTAGTTCATCATGGCCTTGGACAGATATTTTACTTTAGCTACTAAAATAGATACCTGCTAAAAGCATTCCGAAGTCAGAGAGAAAGTAATGCAAATGCATAAATTAGGAAAAAGGTGCAAAACCCTCTATTTCTTTATAATATACACACAATGTCACATTAAAAACACATTTTCAGTGCTTTGACGTGTGTTAATACTCTTTTTGTTGCCTAAAGCAAACCTTATGAATGCTATATTGTTCCTCACTAATTTTATTTTCCCAAGTACCAAGACAATATAGTTTATAAAGTTTGGGTCTGCTCATCTAGAAAGTAAAATAGGAAGCATGATAATAATAGTCTCTAGTTAGCTGGTTTTATTGTAAAGTGACCAATATTCGGAATTTCATGGACATATTTTTACCAGGTTCTAATTTTTTCAACAGCAAGAAGATCACAAAAGGATACAACAGCCTTGCAAAATTACATTTATTGAAAGGAATTTTTCAAAGAAACCTGTAAAAGTAATAGTTTGACTTGCAGAAATGCAGCTGAAATGTGATTTATCTAGATACCTTCTAGGGTTGCTACCCAGCCAGTATTTTATCTCCTAGTTGGTAAAATACCAGCCAAGGCTGGGGCTGGTATTACAAATGTACTTGTCCTCTAGTCTTCTGACCCTGTCCCACTACCGATTCAATCCACCCTCACCCACCTACAATTCCCTTTCTCAGCTCTGCACTTTACCCGCTTACTCACTATGTTTTCTTGATGTTGCCAGTGATGTCACAACTCCTCTTTCACGTCATCATGACCCCAAAATCATTAACCCACTCACAGATGCCCCCCCCACCCTGCCTAGATGAGACAAAGATGGCAACCCTAATATCATTTAAGTTTTTCATACAGTTGAGCATGACAATTGCATAACATTAGTACAAGTATAGGATCTACTATAACAAATATAGAGATATATCAAATAGATATTATAGGGAGCACCTCCCACTATAGAGAGACTAGTAAATTGCAGTCAGTGTGTAGAATCAAAGTCAATATAGAAAATTATACTAGTGGGGAAGACCCCAAGTGATCCACATCTTGCTCCACTCTCTTCTGTCACATCAGATATATGACACAATAAAACTTAACTTTTTTTAACTTAACTTCATTAAAATAATGTATGTCAAAAGTAAAAGAAAAGATTAAATTCTAAGGTAGAGGCAGGATCATGGTGTTCCTATGTCAATGGTGTCTTTAGGGTAGTTAAAGGGGGGAGGATACCAAGGTATTGGTGATATTCAGGATACCCTTAAGCTGGCCATACAAGCACCGATAATATAGTACGAAACCTCATTTCGTACGATATTCAGTGCGTGTATGGCAACTCGGCGAGACGACCGATATTGCAGGAAGCTGCTGATATCGGTCGACTCGCCAAAAAGTTAAAAGATTTTGATCGGGCACCTTAAAGGCGCCTGAGCAAAATCTGCCTTCAGGGCTGAATCGGCAGAAGGACGTTTATGGCCTGGATAGAACCCAATAGATTGACTTTGTATTCAGGAAGAGAGCTGATCGGTGTGTGTGTGTGTGTGTGTGAAACTACTGGCAGCCTTTGCAAAAGCTCAAACTAAAGATTATGTGCTGCTTCAGGAGAGTAGTGTTCTCTGCTGCGTTCTCAAATGCTCATTCCTTGAGGGGAGGACAAGGTATGCACAACTGATATGCGCATGATACAAAGTTCGCACGTGCGCAGATGATCATGAAGGACACTGATGGTGACGCGCTCCTGGTAAAGATGGTGGACGTAAACTCCTAATGCATACATAAGCGAAGAGATTAATGCCTTTACAAATGGATTTTGTTAAAAGTTTTAGCTAAAATAGTATTTAATTCTAGCACAAACACATTTTTTTAAAAAAAACAAATATAATTAAAATAGATACATTCAAACAAGTGTATTTTGTAACATGTTTCTTAAACAAACTGAATTAATTTTAATTGTTTCATATTTAGTTTTTATTTATGATGCATTTAAAAATGACTTTACTTGACTAGCCAGTTTTCTTTATTTTGCAGTATATCCTTGCTTGCGTGTGACTGCCTGGAAAGGTTTCTATGCATTTTAAAATATGTCAACATAAAGCATGCAAATGGCTTCTTTGACATTCATACAGCTTAGTGATCTCCTCTTTGGTGCTCAGGCAGAAACGCTTCCAGCCAAGCAAAGTGAGGGCATTTGTGCTAGAGGGTACAACTGACATTTATCAATATCACCTCCAGTTTATGGGGATTTATTTATACCTTGTACATAATAACAACTGAACTTTTTATATCTGTTGTTTTTGTTTAAATGTTTTTTACAAATGTTTGTTTCTATAAATTGGTAGGGATCAGCTTAGATGTCATTATAGTTTTAAATAAGTTGTGTGTGATTTTATTTTCATTACAAGCACTGCCATTTGGCTCATAGTTCCTCAACTGTTTCTGAATTATATTTCCTATGAGCATCACTTTCACATGTTCTATTGTTGTATGGGCTGCTGGGGAACCTTCCCCTCTATAACTGGTGCCTGCAATTTCTCTAGCACTTTAATTAGCTAGAAACATCTACCTAGGAGTACACCCTATGTCCTACTGAGCATTTTGCCACAAACATAGTCACACATAGGGAATGGAGAAGGAGTCAACCTGGTTCCCTATACTGATGGTGTCTGAGTAAAATGAAAGGAAAAGTACCCAAAAAGGTAGAGAAAAAAAGCAAACAAAAACTAAAGGACTAGATGTTACTGATGTTGTATAGGATATACATATATAGTATATAATTGCAAATATGCTGTAGATTCCACTATTTACCACTGCAACGTAAATGGAGTTTCATCTCTGCAAAAGAACCATGGTTGTCTACATTTACCTGTCTACAATGTACTAAATATGTCTACACTATACAACAGCTATACAAAGCAGGGTGTGTTTCCTCTGTAGTTACTCTCCTGCATCCATATATGCTTTTTTTATAATGCCAGTGTGTCCTGATGTGCCACTTCATTCTGTACAAGTGCAGACACTGATGCAAGGGAAACCTGGAATTACCTTCAGGCGGTATTTCCAGGGTACCCATAGGGGGTTGCATCAATAGCTGCAACTGATTTGAGCCACATGACCTGTCCATCAACCACTTGTCACTGACTAACACAGGAACTTGTGCATGTGTATCACTTGGGAAAGCTAGTTTTTTTGGCTGAAAATCTACATTTCTGATCAAAAAAACAGAATAACCAATTTAACTAGGGACAGGTGGCACAGATGGGTTTGGCCACTTCTAACTAAAAAAAATGTTAGCAGATATGCTCCATGTTTCAGTCTTATAGAAGTGTGATACCTACTTACACAGGCTAATTATATGGCTGCAGGATGCTGCCAGAAAATATCATTATTATCATACTCAGTATATGGTTGGATAAGATGATTGTCTCAGAATAGCACTCTCTATATCATACTAAATTATTAACTTAAAGGTGAACAACCCATTTAAAGACATTGACAATGGGAAGGATTGTAATATAGGGTGTGTATCATAAAGGATGTAGTTATCCATATTTTAACAGTGCACATAGGATTTTGATGTGTATTTAAGTTTCAAAAACTGCTAAATTAATTATAAGATTTTTTTGGGGTTTTTTTTAAACATTTTTTTTCATTGCAGTCTTTTTTTTAATCTATTTATGGAAACTTATTTAAAGGCTCATTAAGCCTGTGCAAAATAATTTTCCCCATGGTTTCTTTGTATGTCCAAACTAGCACTTATCTCTCTGGACTATGTAAAGCCACAAGAGCCGACTGGGAGATTTGCAGGCAAGATCACAATGCAGAGAAAAAAGTCCCACAGTAGGATTTGCCTTTGTGCTCCTGACTAAGGGCACTGAGCGGATCACAGGCCTCATCCTGGTGTTGTTTACACAGGGAACAATCAGTAATGTATGAATAATAATGCCACCCTCTGATCATGACTAATTGAATTGCAGCATGCTGTGGAGGTGATGAAGAAGCTTTGCAGGATTTTAGTCCATCACTCTTGGTGTTTTGCAGATTGATGCAGACAGTGATTGATGGTATGTGCTTTTGGCAAGATCGCTTATACATTGTATTGCATACATATTTCTTTTAAAAAAGGCATTGCTTTGTCTTCATAGTAGGAACATTTTTGCAAGATTATATATATATAGTGTATATACAGCCCCATGCAGATATAGCCAGATTCTGTCACAAGAGATTAAATAACTGAATCTGCTATGTATTATTTTCTACCCGGTTACATTGTTTTTTGTTTATAAGTTGCAAGCTTAAATCAAAGGCAGAAAACTTCTCAGTCCAATTCAGTGAAATTGTTGGGTATACAGAGGGAATCATTTGCACCAAGTCACCAAGGAGTCCTGTGATCCTATACAAGCAGGAGGCTGCAGGCTACGGGTGAAGACACATGAAGCTACTTAGTAGCAGCTACTTTTTCACGGCTACTAAACACCAGACCCTGCCATAGACAATACTGAGATTTGCCTCTGCTAAAACACACATAGAGACAATTATCAGTAAATTATCAGCATTGTCTATTCTTGTAGCCATGACAAGTAGCTGCTACTAGTGTAGACAGTGTGTGTCTTCACCCTTAGGGTAGTGATATTATCACCCACGATAACTCTTCACTACCATTGGCGACTAATCTCCCCAAAATGCCATCCCACCAGAAAGAATGTTAATCACCGGTGGGATGGCATACGTGAAGCTTGGGTTTCCTGAAGTTGGCTCTGAAGGAAACTTCAGGCGCTTTCTGAAAATTGAAGCAATGTGTTTTCCATCCCTTCGGCGAAGATTTTCACGGGTGACTAATCCCCCTATGTGTCGCTGCCCTAAGTGTTTTTATACAGGTCACAGAACCTTCAAGGTAATATATTATTTTATCTAATTTTAAAACAAGTGTATCAGTATTTCTAATGATACACAATTTTGTATTAGTTCTGTGATATAGGAGATATTACTAAGCAGCATATTGGGCATTCATGCCTTCTGTTTTATATAGAGGAGATGTCCTACCATTCACTAAGGAAAGTGAGCAGCTTCTTGTAGATGTCACTACTTCAGGCTGGCTATCTTCTTTTGTTGAGTTAGTAGAGACCCTGAATAAAAATGTCAGTGATGGGAAACTCAGACTTATGGAAAGTTTGCAGCTAAACTGATACATATAAAACATAATGCTACTTTAGCACAATTAGGCAAGGTTACTTATATGCATAGGTTTTTTTCTCTCACATGTTTTTATGGGATACTCATCTATTTCCTATGTTTTTTTAAATAATATAGAATTTATCTTGCAGTAAAAGAGAAATACTGTATTTCTGACATAGACATGTGAGATACACTAGGGGGTTGATTTACTAATCCACGAATGGTCTGAAGGCGTCCGAATGCGTTTTTTTCGTAAATTGTCGCAACTTTACGCCATTACGACTGTTTCGCAAAATGTTACGACTTTTTCGTAGCGCTACGACTTGCGCGAATCGGGACTTTTCTTGGGCCAGGTTGGAGCTGCAGAGTGCCATTGAGCCCTATGGGAGACTTTCATTGGGCCAGGTTGGAGCTGCAGAGTGCCATTGAGCCCTATGGGAGACTTTCCTTGGGCCAGGTTGGAGCTGCAGAGTGCCATTGAGTCCTATGGGAGGCTTCCAAAATCATGCAAAGTATGAAAGTTTTGCCTGCCTGTTATGAGCACTCAATACGAAAAAGTCGCAACAAGATACGAGCTAATCGTAATGGCTATGAAAAAGTTGCGACAATTCGCGCAAGTCGTAATGGTTACGCAAAAGTCGTGACAATTTACGAAAAGTCGTAACGGCAACGAAAAAATCGCAAAAAATACGAAAAAGTCGCAAAATGTTTGTTTTCCAATCGGAATTTTTCCAATTCGGATTCGTGGGTTAGTAAATCAGCCCCTTGGGGTCATTTTCAACCTTTAAGTAAATTTCCTTGCATCAAAATGCGCTCCTTGACAAATTGTGAATAAAAACTGAACGCAATGATGTGGAGGTGCCAACTTCTAATATTTTATTCAGAATAGAACATAAATCACGGGACAAAAGTTTAAACTGAGAAAATGTACCATTTTAAGGGAAAAATATGTTGATTCAGAATTTCATGGTGTCAACAAATCCCAAAAAAGTTTGGACAAGTAGCAATAAGAGGCTGGAAAAAGTAAATTTGAGCATAACGAAGAGCTGGAAGACAAAATAACACTAATTAGGTCAATTGGCAACATGATTGGGTATAAAAAGAGCTTCTCAGAGTGGCAGTGTCTCTCAGAAGCCAAGATGGGTAGAGGATCACCATTTCCCACAATGTTGCACAGAAAGATAGTGGAGCAATATCAGAAAGGTGTTACCCAGCGAAAAATTGCAAAGATTTTGCATCTATCATCATCAACTGTGCATAACATCATCCGAAGATTCAGAGAATCTGGAACAATCTCTGTGCGTAAGGGTCAAGGCCGTAAAACCATACTGGATGCCCGTGATCTCCGGGCCCTTAAACGACACTGCACCACAAACAGGAATGCTACTGTAAAGGAAATCACAGAATGGGCTCAGGAATACTTCCAGAAACCATTGTCAGTGAACACAATCCACCGTGCCATCCGCCGTTGCCAGCTGAAACTCTACAGTGCAAAAAAGAAGAAGGCACTTATACTGTAATGTCACCCACTGTGACCTATAGCACTTACATTTGCCCATTTGTGTCAGTTACCCCTCCCATATAGATTGTAAGCTCTACGGGGCAGGGACCTCCATCATCTTGTGTTTCTGACTCTTATTGCAACTGCACCTTGTATTTATTGTATTTATTGTTGTACTTTGTATTTATCCATTATCTTTTGTATTTATCCATTATCTTTAACTCCCTGTCTGTATTAATGAATTCTACTGTACAGCGCTGCGTACATAAGTAGCGCTTTATAAATAAAGATATACATACATACATACATACATACATACATACATTTCTAAACAAGATCCACAAGCTCAGGCGTTTTCACTGGGCCAGGGATCATTTAAAATGGAGTGTGGCAAAATGGAAGACTGTTCTGTGGTCAGACGAGTCACGATTCGAAGTTCTTTTTGGAAATCTGGGACGCCATGTCATCCGGACCAAAGAGGACAAGGACAACCCAAGTTGTTATCAACGCTCAGTTCAGAAGCCTGCATCTCTGATGGTATGGGGTTGCATGAGTGCGTGTGGCATGGGCAGCTTGCATGTCTGGAAAGGCAGCATCAATGCAGAAAAATATATTCAGGTTCTAGAACAACATATGCTCCCATCCAGACGTCATCTCTTCCAGGGAAGACCCTGCATTTTTCAACAAGATAATGCCAGACCACATTCTGCATCAATCACAACATCATGGCTGCGTAGAAGGATCCGGGTACTGAAATGGCCAGTCTGCAGTCCAGATCTTTCACCTATAGAGAACATTTGGCGCATCATAAAGAGGAAGGTGCAACAAAGAAGGCCCAAGACGATTGAACAGTTAGAGGCCTGTATTAGACAAGAATGGGAGAGCATTCCTATTCCTAAACTTGAGAAACTGATCTCCTCGGTCCCCAGACGTCTGTTGAGTGTTGTAAGAAGAAGGGGAGATGCCACACAGTGGTGAAAATGGCCTTGTCCCAACTTTTTTGGGATTTGTTGACACCATGAAATTCTGAATCAACATATTTTTCCCTTAAAATGGTACATTTTCTCAGTTTAAACTTTTGTTCCGTGATTTATGTTCTATTCTGAATAAAATATTAGAAGTTGGCACCTCCACATCATTGCGTTCAGTTTTTATTCACAATTTGTTTAGTGTCCCAACTTTTTTGGAATCCGGGTTGTAGTTGCACTTGGTGTCACTCAGTCCTTCTGCTTTCCATTCAGAATCGAGTGCTGCTGCACCTATTGGCACAGGGGAACCCTAGAGCTATTGCCACCACCTAACCAGGCCGTAGCTCCAGGGGTCCCTCAGCACCCAGCATCAGTAGGCACAGCACACTTACACTGAGTGACCAAAATTACGCTGGAACGCTGGGGAAAAAAAACTCTGTATTGTGGGAGAAAAATGTGCCGATGGTGCACTACAGTAAATGTAGTATGTTGTTCAAAATATTATTTATCATTACATGCGAGAGATCATTCTACAGGTTTGTGATAATTTTTTCTTACTGTTTTCACTGGATGTTTTTTTTTTGTTTTCTCACAGCAAAAATTTTGTCATGGTTTTGCAAAAAATGTTGATTGTGAAACACAAAGATTTGCTGCAGATCTATGCCCGCCGAATAATTTTGCTCATCACCCATGAAAATATCAAACGGGTGTAATAACTTGGTCAACAACTTTCTTGAATGCTAAAAGTACAGGTCCCTTTGACTCCTGTAGCATCTTGACAGGTTTCAAGTGGCAAATTTTTTTATTTTCATTACTCCTATTTAATAAATCTCCAAAAGCTGAGGTGAAAAACTCAACTGATTGTCTTTTTTTTTTTTTGCCTCGACTTTTCAAGAAAGGTCACTAACGCAACACCAAAACTGGTACATCGACTAATAAACCAAGCTCTTCCGATCTATATATAATAATGTTTTATTAATAAGTTATTAAAAAATACATATCGTATTTCTAAACCTGCTGAAGAGCATAGAGTTCTCCTTACCGTAACCATCTAGTCTGTCCCTATGCAAGCATAAGAAAAGGCCAAGGTGGCAAGGTAGGGCACTGGGGCAACTTGGTGGCAGAAGGGTTAATACATTGTACACTATGATCCCTTGGATAAGGGCACCACCCTTATTTTTCTCAGTTAGTTTAACAAATTTTTTACCTCTGCATAGGATGTCGAAAGGTGAAAGTTAGCTTAAGCAGTTCAAATGCAATCATTTCCCATTTTCTTCTAAAAAGAACCTTTTCAGCCATGAGTATAATAATCAGTATCTAAACATTTCCATAATCCCATTAGTCAAGAAGAGATTTTTGTATTTCTTTGTATTTTTTTGTGAACTTGATTTCTTTCTAAGCCACAGAAATGTCTCACACACTTTAAGCCTTTGATGTTTTGGCACAATATAGCTTCTTTTAAACAGCACAAGTATAGCTTCATAAGCGTCCATGGCAAGGGCAAATAGTCAGCACCTAATGTTACAAATCATTGCCAGAAATATTGAATTACTTTTTAACACAAATGAAAAAAAAAACACAGTTCAACTGCAGTTTATTTACATAATTTAGAGAAAGAAAAATGAAACAGATTTATATCTGATTTGACATGTTTGTTTCATCTAAATCCAGTGTCACTTGTCTGTATAGGGTTCCTTTTCAGTATAGGCGGAATAGAATATAAATGTCCCTCTTTTGTTATTTCATGTTGCTTTTGTGCTGAATATCTTGCTGAGATCTTGAGTTTGTACTTGAGTTTGTAATAGGGTTTCTGACATTTTGCTATACCAGGCTTCATAAGTGAAGTTTCTGCTGTTCATATCCACATAAAGGTAAAAGATGCATAAGAAAAGCATATGAAAAATTTACCACACAATCATGAGTTAAGTCAGATCCTGATCAGGCCTCACTCTCCATGCAGGTGTTGCTTTAGGTTGGATGTATTTGCCTGATGGTATTAAAAGAGATGTAAGTCAAAGGTGCAGAGGGTGCAAACCATCCCTAATCCTGCTCCCATATGTCCCTCTCTGACAGGCCTAAGAGCAAACTATCTCTTTGTCAGAACATCAGAATTCTCAGGTTGCTAACCTACCCTGCCTTTCATCCCTAGGATGAACTATTATTGAACACTAACTTTGTTTTCTTGGTAGTTAAAGTGAGTTGTAGTTCTTGGGTCTCCCTGCAGTGGGTACTTGCACCTATGGTTGCCACTTTTTTTTTTTTTTTTTTTTTTTTAAATGCCAGCCTTCAAAAATTTGTATCTATTCTCCTATTAATAACATTGCAATAAAGCATAATTTGTACCTGCCAGGGCCATAAAATACCAGCTAGGTGGCAACCCTACTAGCACCATGTCTCTGCTGCACTGACAGGGTCCATTGAGGATAGGAAGTGCCTTCTAAGTGACCAGACCTTCCACTAGAGTCCTGCAGCAAGTCAGGTTTCTGTGGCTACTGATGGAGTACCCTCACAATCATTCAGGATTCGGATTGAAAAGACTACATGTCCTGACTGTGCGGGGGCCCCTGGGTACCCATCTGGGAGTTGTGTGCAGTTTCAAAACGAAAAAAATAAACTGAGCTCCTGGCGTTCAGATGCTGCAATGGTGGCCAATTTCATAATAATTGCATTGAACAATTGAATGTTGCTGAAGATCAGAGAAACACAAACAGTCACTGAACAAACACTGACAATTAGCAAATGAAATGTTAAGAGAAGAATATGTCATTATATACCTGTTGCAGGGCTTTCCTTATATTTGGTCGCACTTATCTTTATTATGCTTTGTTATGATTTGCATGACTCTTTTACATCTGATGATGAATATTCTTGGGAACTAAATGTTGTGGACTGATTTGCTGGTGAATTATTATTTTGCTCCATGTACCATAAGCCTTAAGATGCAGAGAACACAGAGCAGAAAGCTATTTAATTTCACATAATTGCATTGAACCATTGTAGCATTCAGAAGGCAAGGGGATAAACCGGAATGTTTTTCATTTAGGACTGCTGGTCATGATGAATCAGTAAAGGTGCTCTGACATAAAGCAGGTGTAGAAAATGGGTACTGACATTAGAACTGTCCACATGAACAAGTATTTATGTTAATACTATCTGCATGAATTACTAGGGAAATGTACAGGAAAAATACTGCTGAAAAATAGCACATAGACAAACACAACATATTTACACTAAGCATTAGATGTTTGATTACCTAAATACTGTCTGTTCCGCCATACATTTACCTGGGCTACTATTGAAATGTAAATGGTATTTCTAGAACATCACGCAGCCATAAAATGATGAATCTTGCAAATTATAAGTAAATGTAGGCATGGTATTAATTAGGTTTATACCACAAGGTAATGGGATCATTTCTGGTCAATACTAATTACATATATGCAATGTATTTGCGAGAGGTCAGAATATGATCATCTTTAGTTTGTTTTATGTCCTGTAGCATGTTCTGCTTTGTAACCTTGCAACTAACAATCAAGAAGTAGCCTACCACTATGGTGCCTACTGACAAGGTACATCTTTTATAAAAACCTACATTATTTAGAAAAGTATTCTTAAAGCTTATCCGTTGATTCATGATATATAGTAAATATCCATAAACAAGAAAAGATAGAAAATATTGTGTAGTACCATTACCCTGTATGCCGGTTCTACCTACTTCACATTCTTGGAAAGCCAAGGGCTACTTCAAATGTGCTTTAATCTACAGGGAAACCTATGTGCTTAGAGAGAGCAGAAAGGGAAAGTTGCATTAATGCCATGTACATTGTGATGCAATATACTTATGATAGCCTATTAGGTGCTAAGAGTTATTGGAATGTTTTAGCTATAGTTCTTGATTAACCCTTAACCCTGCTACAGTAGTTACTACTTCCTGATCTGTCATCCATTGGTATACTCTTCACATAAGCCATGGCCAGGCCTGGACTGGCAATCTGTGGATTCTGGCTAATGCCAGAGGGGCTGCTGTAAGATGCCATAGACAGTCACTGTTTATTAGGCTGCTGGGGGGTTGTTTGGGCCTCTTTGGACTTAAAATGCCAGGACCTGCTTTAAATCCCAGTCCAGGCCTGCTCCATGCTACCATGCTACTGGCTGAAGCACAAAGTCCCAATCCATAGACATCCCAAATGTAATAGAGCAATTAAAAAATGATTCCTTGTTACACGTATAGATGGAGCTGTGTTGCTAATTCAGATTTGAAATTTTACATGCAAATGTAAATAAAGTGGTACAATTTGTATAGTAATCAACTGCCTTTGTGTGTTATATTCATATATTTTGTTCTTGGCACAAATCTCCATGACTCCAAATGCACTGGTGTCAATGGAACTTTTTTGCTGCAATTTTCCACACCAAATGATTTGGAGTCAGTTTTTCTAGGATTCTTTCTCCTACCAAATGCATTGGAGTCAATGGGCAAACTTGATCTATTTTACTTGTACAGAGAGAAGAGATATTTCTGTAATTTGCTTTAACCTTCTTTAAAATCATTTAAACATTAAATAAACACAATAGGATTATTTTGTCATAAATAAGAATGAATTATATCTTAGCTGAGATCAAGCACAATTTACTGTTTTATTATTACAGAGAAAAAATGACACCATTTTAAAAATAATTATTCGCTTAAAATGGACTTTATGAGCAATGGCCTTCTCATAATCTGGAGCTTTCTGGATAATGGATCCCAAACTTTTACCATGATTTTTTGTGTGTAAGGTTTATACATGTAATATATTGAATTGTTTGTTTGGCAGTATCTAATATCAATTATTTTCTAAAAGACAGTAACCTAGGAATTATAGCAGTTAAGCACACACATTTGTCAAAGTCGCACACATTTTGACATATTTATGAGATATAAACACCATAGCATTCTGATCTGTTTTAATTGCACGCTACAGAAGCTTTCTGAGCCAGTAATTGCTTGGCTTTTCTTTAATGAATAATTTGAAATAATACAATCCCTTTCTATTTTAATTAATGAATAGGCGGTATTACAAATGATAAACAGCCCTTTGGGGAGAAAAATCCTTATCCTTAATATATTTCTAAAAAAAAAAATTAGCTTGATTGGTAATTGAAAGCAAATATTTACATTATGGGAGTAGGGCAAAAAAATATTCATTTATTGTTTTCTATTTTTATTTTATAAAAAAAAAATGTGAAGCTTGTTTTTCCAAAATAAAATAAGTCAATGAGAAATAATCTCTAAAATTAGATTTGGGTTTAAAATCTTAGAACACCATAAAGCGATCAATTTCTGCCTTTTACTGACAGCAGCTTTATTGAAACAACTGCTCACGATTTCGCTCACGGATGCGGCTTGGATACGCAGCATTGCCGAAACGGCATCATATAAGGAGATCAAAACAACAGAGGCCTTTAAAATCATCTATACTATATGTACACTTGGTCAGGCTGTGTAAACTTTGACATGTGGATGTCGATCTTTCTCATATTTGCGGATGGCTTTATCAGGGCGTGATTAGTTTCCAGAACAAATTTGAGCAAAAGAAACCATTACTTACAGTATGTAAGCCAACAGACCAGCTAGTTTTCAGCTCTGTCTATTTACATGGGCACTGGCTGTTTTGCTAAGGCTCTGTAGAAGTGATGGTAATTGAACAGTGCCAGTGTGTTAGTGGAAGCTGATGAGTTGTAAAGGTTTTATAAACAACAAGGGTGGATTTGCCCACAGCCTTTCTAGTAATGTTTGTTAATCTCGTCGGAGCAAGAGAGCGCCTAAGACCGAGTAAATACTTGAGAAGTTGAAGGTGTCAGTAGTGTAACTTTTACTGTTTGTAAAATCATTCTCTAAAATCTTCAGCAAGTTTACAGAATGTCCCTTAGCCAAATATAATAAAAGCTTCTGTAAGCTGCCGAGGTAAAATAGAGAGATATGGGCCTTCTGTTTCTTTTATCTTAGTAAAAAGATATACACATGCACATGTATATTTATATAGAAACAGAGACAGATGTGAAAGTGAGATAGATGCAAGTTAATAAATGCATAGGACTTACTAGTAATTATTATAAAGGCAATGTTTCAATGACATTGTGTGTCTTCATCAGGATCACCAAGGAAAATGTAAAGACCTTAACATTGGATTGTAATAAAATATTGGTATGGTCTGGTAAGTGCAGGACCAGTTATATAATGTGAAATCTCAAATATACATATTTATACTGTTTTTCTCTGGTCCCACCAATTTATAATGCATTTCTGTGGTACTTTTCCCTGATTTTACAACTTTTTCCTGGATTTCACAAAAAAAATTTGCCATGGTGTTCCCAAAAATGGCTGTTTGTCTTCTATGAATGTAATTATTTGTGAAATAATGGGGTTTAAACTATAACTAGATACATATTTAGCCTTTATTCTATCTGCGAATTCTGACTGTAAGAGGTCTTGCACATGTCCCCCATAGTGTAGCAAAATTTTATCCTGGCCCCCTTGAAAAACAGGTAAAATAGGAATTTTACTATATTGGTCTTTCCAAACGATTTAAGGCCACAGCCACACATACTGAGGATGCTAGAGGATCCACTTTTCTCTCCCTGCCCATAAAACGCACACCACTGTGGCCAAAATAGGTTTGGTAACCCTACTTAGTAATAGGTTAGGATTCTGTTCAACACAAATAAAAGACAATCAGGATTCCCATATATTTTTAAAAAAATACCATCTTTATCTTTATTCTCCATTGAAATAATAATAATAGTGGCATCAAGTATAATTTATTACAGGACAGATCAGTAAAATATCAACCACTGTTTCAATAAGGGGTTGAGATGACACTGTATATACATATTACACAGTTGTGATGTTTATTTGCATTTAAATACATTTTATTTTTTTGGATCAAAACAATTACACAGCCAATCTCTAAATCAATGTAACCACTAGAGGGCCGTATCTGCCATTACAGGATTTCCCACAACATAGTAACATATGGTACGATTTAAATCAGGCTAATTTCTGTCTTGGTGAAGATTACAGGAAACTATATTGCTAAATTATTGGAGCATAGAGACAGAAAATGCTATATGCATCATATATCTTTTTATGCATTTATTTTAAATCGGGTATTATGATGCAGACGTTAGCTTTCATTTGTCCTTTGTATGGAAGCAAATGGTATTTCTTTTGTTTTCTTTCCTTTTTGGAAAAGGCATTTTTTAGCAAGTGCAAACACTGATGCAGATTTTCAGTTTTTGTAACTGCACTTATTTACCTGTATGTCAGTGTGATATGAAGGGGGGGGGAGGCTTTCAAAATGCAGGTGTTTGGGGTTATTCTGTATTGACAGCCACAGGAGATGAAATGCCTGTGACATTTTAAAGAGGAATTTGTGAACCACAAATATGAGCATGACTGACACAGCATGCCAGCGGAAAAAATCAATACAAATAACCTAAACCTTAATACCTTGATCCGTGGGAAGAGGATCGCATTATCACAGACTGCAAGCAGCACTCTCCATACCGGGGCTGATGAGTTTCTGCTATTGACTGTGTCACCAACAGCCACAGGGGCAGTATCACCAAAGGGTTTGCATTTAAGGTGACTTTTTGTGCTCTACTTTCCTTGATAATATCACAATCAATATTATAAATTGGTTCAACCTTTATTGTTAATCTTATTCAATTATTATTATTGTCATTAAAGCCACATCTATTAAAATGTTAAATTGCTCAAAAGCCTTTGGACATCTACTCTATATAAAGTGCAATGTGGCTTCACTGAACTCTTCCTGTTCCTCTAATCTATGGCCAGGTAATTGGCTTATGATAAAACTGACCCTAGTGTGTGTGAATGGGATAGGGACCATAGATTGTAAACTCCAATGGGGCAGAGACTGATGTGAAAGATGTATAATCTCTAAGCACTTAGGAATATGTGGGCACTATATAAATAAAGTATAGTAACAATAATAATAAAATTAATAATCAAGTCATTTTCCCCAAGAGGCCACAAGAATGAAGCCCTTTCTGTATGACAACTCTTTTTTGTTGATATTGCTTTCTGTGTTTGTTGGCAGGGGACAGGCATTTTTATCTCTTTGCCAAGGGTGTCCAAGTCACATGGTTCAAGTGGGACATTTACTACCTCTTTTCTTGGTGAATTTTGGAAGGGAATGAAAAAAACGTGAAGGCCAAATTAGAGATTAGATGACAATATCTGTGGTTATGACACACTGTTTTTTGTTTAAAAAACCCTAATTATCGACATGATCTGAAACCACAGAGATACTTTGAAGCTTTTCTCGGCATTCCCAGCATGTTGTCTGTCTAAGATATTCTTGGAAAGTATGGCTAAGGGCTCTGGCACACGGGGGAGATTAGTCGCCCGCGATAAAACTCCCTGTTCGCGGGCGACTAATCTCCCCGTGTTGCCTACCCCTGCCATCCCACCGGCGAACATTTGAGTCGCCGGCGGGATGGCAGACGCGGCGGCGCGATTTCGCGCAAATCGCCGAAAAAGAGATTCCCTGAAATTGCCCCGCCGCGTCTGCCATCCCGCCGGCGACTTACATGTTCGCCGGTGGGATGGCAGGGGTAGGCAACTCGGGGAGATTAGTCGCCCGCGAACAGGGAGTTTTATCGCGGGCGACTAATCTCCCCCGTGTGCCAGAGCCCTTATAGCAGTGTTTCATATATCTGTAACCTCACTTAGTGTGAAGACACACTGAGCTACTAGTAGCAGCTACTTGTCACGGCTACAAAAATAGACAATGCATAATTGTCTATAAATTGATAATTTACTGATAATTTTCTCTACATGGGTTTTAGCAGAGGCAATTCTCAGTATTGTCTATGGCAGGTTATTTTCTGGTGTTTTGTAGCTGTGACAAGTAACTGCTACTAAGTAGCTCTGTGTGTCTTTGCCCTAAGAGTACTGGATTTCTATTAAAAGTCTTTCAAACATATAACAATTTCATTCTTGAAGTTACCTATAGTCAGTGTCACTCTTGCTGTTCTGCATTAAAATCAAGAGAGATTTCTGTTTTGTTCGGAGTGATAGATGCAGACAGGGAGGAAACATCAAATCAACTTATCAATCGCAGGTCCTAGAAAGGATTAAAAGAGGGCTTTAAAATTATTTTAGTATGATGTAGACATTAATAGTCTGAGACAATTTGCAATAAGTCTTCATTTTTTAATTTTTGGGTGTTTTTAATTAGTTAGCATTTTGTTTAGCAGCTCTCCTGTTATTTCAGCAGCTATCTGGTTGCTAGGGTCCTATTTATCCTAGCAACCAAGCAATACTTTGAATGACAGACAGGAATATGAATAGGCAAAGGACTAAATAATAAAAGGACTGAAGGACTTAAAAGGACTGAAGTAATAAAAAAAATAACAATTGTAGCCTTGTTGAGCAATAGTTTTTTGGCTGCTGTAAAAATGCAGAAAAGGAAGATAAGCAATTAAAACACTATAAAAAATAAATAATGAAGACCAATGGCAAAGTTGCTAGGAATAGGGCATTCTATAACATACTAAAAGTTAACTTAAAGGTGAACCACCCCTTTAGTTAAACTGCTACAGATAACATAGATATATCTCATGTTGCGTACATCCTATTCCTTACCCCTTTACATCCAAAACTATGAGCTGCATTGCAGCTATAATAGTACAACTCACTATCTATAAATGCTCAAAGCCTATCATGAGCAACAATAACCAATATCAAAGTAGTGCTTTCCTGCTGTGCAAGCTATGCTTGGTCACATTCAGCGGAAGAACAATCCCGGCTGCCGTGCACTCGCTATTTGCTTTAAGAGTAAACATAAACATTTGTAAATGAGGTTTGAGAAATGAACAATTCCCATTCAGAGCCATGTATAAGTCAGAGCAAAGTTGAAAGCAGCCATCACCATTTGAGTTGTACTTGTTAATGTGTGTACTGAGTAACTCTGTTTGTTTGTAGGTCCTTAATAGAAGTGTGTCTAATGTTGACTTTTTGAATCTAATATTGTTTGAATTTTCTATCATGAGTTTAACCATGTTACCAGAGTGCTTCCTTCTTCTGATGTTTGCCCATTCATTACCTTTAAATGTCTCAAAGCAGTAAACAGTTAAACAGCATTTTCTCCCATTGTTGAGCAGGATGCAGTCATAGTTGGAGAGTTCATTCACTGTGCTTGCTGGCACTAAGAGAGCAATCAATATTTCTGCTGGTAGACTGGCCTCTGGCATAGACAAAGCCAAATAGGATATTTTATATGTTGTGGTTAAAGAAGAGGAACAAATAAACCGCTAATTGGATGAAGCTTTAAAAGGGACTTTTGTGACATAATGGATTTCACCTAAGAAAAAAAAAAAAAATGATATGCTATGTATTAATATGTTTCCTTATGCATTATTCTTGGAATCTAATATCTGAATTTGCATGTTGATGGACTTATGGGCCCACAGTGGCAGGTATCAGGTATATCGTCTTTTGCTCCTACAACATTAGATGCACCTTATTAAAATGTATTACCTATGCTGGGCCAGGCTTTGTGGGCACCACTGGCAACCCGACTGGCTACTTCACCCCCCCCCCTCAACCCTCCTCCTGGGAGTTGGGTAAACAGGACTGAAGGACCTGAACAAGGGGTAGCAAGACAATAGGTACATTCCTAGCACCCCTCCCCCCCCCCACCCACCATGGCACCCTAGGTACATGCCTCTTTTGCCTACCCCTAGTTCCAGCCCTGATTATTGCCATAATGGTACAAGGTAAAACAAGCTTGACACAATCTTTTTTGCATGCCATTTCTATAGACTAAAGCATGAGAGACCAAGTGCAGGTTGTAAAGGATCCCTGCACTTACTTAAACCTGGTCAAAAGTTGGTAGTTTTATTACACCATCAAGTAAATGCACTTCCTACATCACAGCAATTATTTTGGTTCTTTTTAAACATAACACATTAGCAATGTTCACATAACATTTTAAACAATATAGTCTGTGTGTATAGCTCTTTAAGAGAAGAAATATGAACATACATGTATTTTTTAATTGATTTGCAATTACATGGATTAGAGTGTGTGTATGTGATGTGTGTTTGTGTATACATTTTTATACTGCTTAGGTATCAATCTATAGCCATGGAAAAACGTGTTCTTTAATTTACATGGCATAATTACTGGCTGTTCTTTCTAATTGCATATTGACTGTTTCTACCCAGATCATCCTTTGCTTTAAATGCAGTTCAAAGTTTATTGTTTACTTTACCTGATCATGTATAGCAACTTGCATTTGACAAGATAGTCCGTTACAGTTCTCAGGAGACCCAGTGCCAGTTGCTTAGTTACAATGGTAGCCGTGCTAATGACTTCGGTTACATCAAAAAAACATGAAAAGAAATGGCAGTCTAAACCAGCTCTGCATGTCTAAAATTAGGTTTTTAATGCATGTAAAAAAAATTAATAAAAACTGTAACATAGCATGCATGCTATATGATACCGATAAACTAACTCCCATGTCCACAGACATATTTGCCTTAGATTAATATGTTTTTATGGATCATATACAGCTAGGAAGGAAGAGAGCAGAAAAATTAGCCTTTTTTTGCACTTTTCCCACAGTCTTCCTGCTTTAAAAAATTTCCACTTTCAGAGAACAGAGACCTGCACCCACCCTCGTAAATGTAGAGCCCCTTATAGCTATTGTACTTCAGTTCCAGTCTGTGTAAATTACCCCTTATGTGTATTAAAATATATTGATATATTGCTTAACTAGGGCAGTATCCAGGCAGCTGGTTGTCTCTCAGAGTATAGTCAAGCCATAACACACCCTCACCCAATGGTACATATCCTAGAATAGATAAAACAGGACTCTAGGGTGGATGTGAAAGGCCAAAGTTTTTTAACACAGAGAAATGTGACATATAGGCTTCAGGTAAAGGACAACGTTCTGGCTCCATAGGAGGTGGATTAAATTCCAATTTAAAGTCAATGGTAATTGCCACCAAGCACCAGGTCCTGTCTAGTGACACCAGTGTATGGATCAAAAACATGAATTGTTGTATGTTCAAGAGATTTGCACCTGTTACTAACATTGGCAGCACTATTTTAATTCTCTTTTTTAACACAGGGGAGCAGTTTTTAGCATTTTGTCCCCCTTCTGCATACAAACAAAATCTGGAGTGCCAAAAGCTAGTAAATAACTAGGAGTGATCAAGACCACACACCATGTCAGCCACCCAGCCTAGCCACACTCAAAAGGCAAGAGAAAACAAGGTAAAAATCACTCTAAACTCCTTTAGCCAATTTACAAAGAGGTACCAAACTGATACAAGTCCCTTCCTACTCAGCCAAGCAATACTGTAACTCTGAGCAGATGGATCCAGTAACCCTGAAGGCAGAAGTTGCCTTCTCCATGACCAAAACAGAAAGGGGGTACTCCTTCTACCTGACTGCTTTAGCCACAACCATTTGCCTTAAATCGTTCTCTTAGTTAACCCTGGTCTCCCTAATTACATCAATGTTCACCTGATATTTCATGCCTGTAACTAGTTCTTGGGCAACTGGTTTAATGGTGGTAATAGGGGTGGTACCATAATCTAAATATCTCTTATTGCCATTCTCTTCTGACACAAGTAGCAGCATATGAAATACTAAACTTTGTAAGGGCTGTGGCACACGGGGAGATTATTCGCTGCGTGACAAATCTCCCTTGTCACGGGCGACTAATCTCCCTTGTAGCGGGTGACTAATCTCCCTGTGTGCCACAGCCCTAAAAGATAGATGACAGATAGATAGATAGATGATAGATAGGTAGATAGATAGATAGATGATAGATCGATAGATAGATTGATAGATAGACTGCCCATAATAAAACATATATTCTTAAAGAGTCTGCTTAAGTCTTCTTCTGGGGAACGTTCTGATATCGACCGTATGTTTAAATGCAACAATCTAAAACAACTGTCAGATTGAAATTGTAGGCTAAAGTTCTTAAAACAAATTGGAAGATGTTCTGAACATAAAATAATTGGCAGACAACAATTGTACGAAGGTTATGTCCCAGCAATACATTGTAGGTCACTCAAGGAAATCATCAATACATACACAGATTTTACCATTACCCAACCTAAATTTTTGGCCTGTCCAATTGCCTCAACATCCAATCACCCTAATATGAAAATTATTAGGGAGATAATTCGGAGCCTACACATGGCCAGCTTTAGGCTTCCAAGTCAAAATGTAGTAAGAATCCATTATTTTTTATTATACAGTTAATCTGTTTACATGCAGAGGTGAAGAGATAAGTGTTGATTGCCTTTATTAGTTAATATAAATACAGCGAGTATCAGTAGTTTCAGTACATTGCTGTTCTTTTATCTCAGACTAGCCCTTTAATATGAATCACTATGGTTCTTAATTTCCCTTGCACTCATACAGTTAATGCTTGTCTTCAGGTCAGAGAACAATGTCATTCAGTCATTGTTCTCCGACCTAAATGGGAGAAAACACATTTCAAGCGCTAGTAGACGTCTTTTATGTTGATCCAAATAAATATGGTAGCGACCTGCTCATTTGTTTTTCCCTTCAGTTTCTACCGTTTCATTCATAATGTTTGATATATTCTTTATGCTTGTTTATTAATATTAGTCTGGTTACTTATAGGACTCAGGGTGTTGTGCTACACTATTTATAATGAGATAACCTGCACAACAAAGTTGATAAAAAAAAGTTATATTATTCTATTGCTGATCTATATCCCCAGCAATCCATACTTCCAGGGCACATTCTGCTTAATTCTCTTTTTTTATTATTTATATCTATTAAATTAAATATATTAAAATGAATAAAACTATTAAAAGATTACATTTGTATTAAAAGACTGAGGATTGGGTTCTAACAACTCAGATGTTGTTAGTAGTGAATGATATGCCTGGTGCACTATTCTAATGCTGCTGTGGGGGGTATTATTGCCTGTGCCTAAACCACTGAGAACATGTGGCACAGCGGCCATTCACTTCGTATTTGACTCTACATGGTACAGTTTCTGCAAATAATTTACAGATAATCTGTACAGAAAATCTTCTCTGCATTGTACATAGGATTACAAGTCAGCATTAACCAGTATGGGTAACATATACCTTTCACTTCCTGTTCAGTCACTCAGTTTATGGGTCAGCCAGTCAGATTAGTGCAATAAGGTATTCGTTGTATGGATAAATCACATGCAAATACATGGATCAAATAATTCCATCACAAAGCAATTTTGTTTGGATGTCTTTCTTACATCATATATTTTTTTTAAGATTTTTTTATTAATCTTGTAGCCAGTTTCCAAGCCTGTTCATACCTGTTGCTTTCTCCAGACCTCTTTGCTTGTACCTTGTCTAGTGGCAGATTGTGTCATGGAAAGGTTTGTCCTATGGAGGAATTCTAATGCCTTTGACTCCTGATGGAAAAGGAAGGGAAAATCTTAAAAAGAAGGGTTTTCCTGTCCCTCTTAATGAAGTAATTCATTTTAATCCCCTTACCATGCACCTTGTTTAGTAGTGCATAAGATAATTAACGGGGTTGTTTATCTTTAAATTGACTTGTATTATGATGTAGAGAGTGATATTCTGAGACAATTTGCAATTTGTCTTCATTTTTATGGTCTATTTTTATTGAATTATTTAGCTCTTTGATCAGCAGCTCTCCAGTTTGGATTTTTAGCAGCCATCTGGTCCAAATGACCCTAGCAACCAAGCAGTGGTTTGAATGAGTGACTGGAAGATGAAAAGGAAAAGTCTGAATAGAAAGATAAGTAATAAACATTGAAAAGCAACTGAAAATTTGCTTAAAATTGACCACACCATGACATACTAAAAGTTAACTTAGAGATAAACCCCCCAAGCACTTAGCCAACAATCATGCATGCACACTTATTTTAGCATTATTTGGACTTAAGTGGGTGGCAAAGTTCTTTATAATTAGGGGGAAGGGAGGTGGAGTAACAGTTGGGTCACAGTACAAAACATTGCCAGTGATGTTTAGAAATACCAAAAGCTTTACAAGCTGGGCAGTAAATCCACGGCAAATTCAATGCACAGAGCTGCTTTGTTGCATTTACACTGCCTTTGAATAGATACCAGAAATCCTACTTCTGGCATAGTGCTCTTGGCTTCTGGTATGGTATTGAGCCTTGCCCTAGTAGTTCTCAATTGCTGGCCCATGTCCAACCTTGGCCTGCTTATTGGAACTCTAGTGACTGCCAAGATCTTCTGCCTGCCCACGATTTCGCCTCTGATTTGGCCCATAACTGTTTGCCCTGTTCCTTACCATGAGAGCTGTTTACTGCACTACAGCACTCCTTTCACTGCGTCCACTCTCCACCTTCATTGGCCATACCTCTAACAAGTGGTGTGGGAGAGACCATTCTTACTTTTCAAACTATTTCATGAAAGTTACAAAGAGCAATTGCATAACTGAAGATCTATGGACTTGGTGCCAGCAAAAAATTTTGGAGCTCCCCCAAATTTCCATTTCCCCGATCACCACCAGTTTCTTAATCCCACTCCTATATCCACCCCTCGTGCTACACATTGGGGATAGTGCCCCTTCTCAGAGTAAATGCATATAATATGGAGTGCTTTATGCCCATGGGACCCCTCAGGTCTATGTGCTGAATGACTTTGTGTATTATTTCTTGATGAACATGAATGGAATTTTCTGATTCTTATCCTGAAGCCCGGCCAGAAGTGAGATCTGTATAAGCACACAGGAACATGACAGAGAAAACTTTTCTGAAAGTAAATCATTTACATGAGGCACACTGTATACTGATTATAGACTTGCCTCAGAAAACAACCATGTGTGAGTTTGTTAATCATCAACACAACGCACCCAGATATAGTGAATCTTCTGCCACATGGTATGTGCGCTTCTACGGAAAAAAAACACAGTAACTGTGTGTAAGTGTCATAATTTGACTCTTAAATCTGCACCAACCAATTCTATTTCTCTGGTATGTTTTAAAGTAGACTGAAGAGCAGGGCAGGTATGTACAGTTCTGACATGGATTTAGAGGAGGGCTCTATGATTTTGTTGCTCAGCAACAAAGGCCATTGTCTTCAGGGGATTCTTCAGGAGATGAGTGAAGCGCTCTGATGAACATCATTCACCTGAAGTGATGCGCTTCGACCTACAGGTATGCCGGGCATTCACTTAACACTTTTGCAAGAAAAACAAGTGCTCAGCATTAGCTGTATGTACCGGTGGGAGGTCATTGCTTACTCTGAATTTATAGGTGAGAAAGTACAGATGAAGCAAGATTCATTAGTGCAACGTATCTCACAAAGTGCAGTTTGAGACATTTACACCCAAGGGAGGTTCTTTGGCTCCAACCACTCTAGAATTCCTTGGGTTTTCACAACCATTCTCGAACCATTGCTCCTCACCTGCTATAATTCACTTTTTATGGTTAGTTCTATACCCTGTTATAGGTGCCATATTGATCCAGAATTCTACCTTCTGGGAAGTCTCAGATGAAGAACATGCTTCCCCAGAAGCACACGCAATTAAATGCACACTGTGCTACAGTGTGTTCCTGAACAAAAACTAACACTAAAAAGATGAATTATATTCATCCATATATATTATTATAAGCAGATATATTTATAATTCAGGCTCTATACAAGTGGAACTGCCTTTTGCCAAGCATAAATTGGATTTTATTGCAATAGGTTTCAGGGCTGTCTGACTGGAGGCCCGCAGGCCTGATGTAGCTCTAGGCATTTTTATTGCTTTCAGTCTGCACATAATACTGTACATTGCAATAATAATGTGACCCTAAAACATGTCTTCAATCAGGTTATGGGTTTATAAACCTGAGAGACCCAAAAGCCCAGCAAAATAAAATTACATATTATTACGGGAGAAAATCTCACTTTCTAGTAGTGATGCACAGGTTTTAAAAAGTGAACACAGGGAGGCCCATTTATCAACATTCTCATTTTTGTGGTTTTTAAAACCATGATTAAACTCACTCTAAAACTGCCAAAGGCAAGGGATTTATTAAAACAGCCTTTCCAAAAAATCAGGAAAGAAAAAAATTTGGAAAAAACTCGAAAAACCACAACTCGGAAGTTTTTACATTTTTTCCTAATTTTTTTTCCATTTGTGCTGTTTTAATAAATCACTTGGCATTAGTGGTTTTAGCAAAAAATAGTTTATTTGTGATTTCAAAAAAACCTCTAAAACCACAAAAAATCCGAATGTTGATAAATCTGCCCCTTAGAGCTAGACAACCTGTGTGTAATGCCTGCAAGATTACCTAAAGGGAAAATGTAGAATCCGCTCAGCTGGAATTAAATAGAAAAGATGCATTAACACTATGAAATAAATATACATATTCTTATACAGACATACATGATTCCACAGATTGAAATGAAACCATGGTAGCTGTCTGCATGCTCACTGTGTGGTCACTGGGACTGGTCCCTCACACCATCTTAGGCTCATAGTGTCATACAAGCCCTTCCTCACCTTGTTCAATAAACATGTGATAGATCCTGGGACTTGAAGTCCCTCTGCTTTTCATAATGATGGTACACAGATTCTCTGGAAAGTAGAGAGACGTCATGTCCCAGATATTACATTAACATTTATTTATAAAGCGCCAACATATTCCACAGCGCTGTACAATAAGTGGGTTACATACAGATATTCAACTGAATGAGCTTATGTCAAAAGGGGTAGGGTATAATTTCCCTTTAATGTGTCAAATGAAAGTGAGCGTAGGACTGGCCAGACCAGCGCTGCCTTTGGTGTAGTTGGTCAGCTCAACTATATTACAATATATGCATAAACAATCCTTGTCTTTCTTAAAGGGGTGGGCATTTTAGTATTTTTGTTTTGTAGAAAATATCTGTATATATTTGTGCACTCAATCTACTTTTCTGTGCTTATGTCAAAATGCATTTAGGGTGTTTCCATTTATTGTGTTACTGACTGCATAAAGAGCTGGGGTAACATAGGAGAAACCCCGATAAATACTTGTTATAAAATACCTTTTCAGCCTATACCTTTGCCATTGCTTGGCTTTAATATTCCCAAGCATTCTATCCTCATCTGTATTAATACAGCGAAGGTCACCCGAGTGATTTTCAGTTTATGTTAAAGTTGGAGGAACAGCCACATACATTCAATCAATGAGTTGCATGGCAGATGCCAAGGTCAGGGAAGTTTAGCCTTGATGATCTGCTCACCTAGGAATTCAAGGCTACAGGTGCTGGATTTAGATGCCTGTTACATAACAGCTGGTTGAGAATAGCAAATGTATTTCTGGGAAGTGAAACCTATAGCGATCATCTGCTGCTGAACTACATTTCCCAGTACCACAGCTTACAACTGATAATGCCACAAATAGTGATCCACTGATTCAAAGCAAAGCTGTAATTAAACTGTTAGCTGCTGCTGTTATACCTGGTAAAGTACCTTATACAATTGTATTATGGTTACCTGTAAGATTTTTAAATGATCTAGAAAATCACTTATATTATTTATCTGTTGTAAAAAGGTAAGGGACGATCCCCTCTTGGATGAATCAACACCACATCAAACTGAACCAAACAAAAACTGAACTGATCATCTTTCCGCCTAAGCCTGGTCCTACTCCTCCCTTTACTATCTCTGTTGATGGCACGCTCATTAACCCTGTCAACTCGGCATGTAGTTTGGGGGTGATCTTTGACTCCTCCTTCTCTGACCATATAAACACCAATGTCAAACCTGCAACTTTTACTTACGCAATATTGCCAAAATCCATCCCTTTATTTTAACTGTAACAGCTAGGATGTTCATGCATGCTTTCATTGTATCCTGACTAGACTACTGTAACCTGCTGCTAACCAGCCTCCCTAACTCCCATCTCTCCCCCTTATGGTCTGTATTACACACTGCTGCCAGAATTCTCCTCCTCTCATCCAAGAGAGTACAGGGCCCTTCCACTAATGCAGTGATCCCCAACCAGTGGTTCATAAGTAACATGTTGCTCACCAACCCCTTGAATGTTGCTCCCAGTGGCCTCAAAGCAGGGGCTTATTTTTGAATTCCTGGCTTGGAGGCAAGTTTTGGTTACATAAAACCCAGTGTAAAGCCAAACAGAGCCCTCTATAGGCTACCAGTCCACACAGGGGGCAACCAAATAGCCAATTATAACTCTTATTTGCACCCCCAGGAACCTTTTTCATGCTTGTGTTGCTCCCCAACGCTTTTTCCATTTTAATGTGGCTCACTGGTATAAAAGGTTGGGGATCCCTGCACTTATGAAATCCTTATCAAGGCTTCCCATAAAACAAAGAGTAACCTATAAACTCCTTCTAATAATCTTTAAAGCCCTTCATTCTTGTCTATTTAGCCCTTAATCTTTAATGTAACTATACATTTTATGTATTTGCATTCATTATTGTCTTGCCCTCTGTTTGTTCCAATGATTTATTGTTTTGCTATACAGCGCTGTGCACATAAGTGGTGCTATATAAATAAATATACATACATACATACATGATTAATATTGAACTGATGAGATCACAACATATTAAACAGCTGTAATATTTGTTATCACTGACACTGACTGTCTCGTCTTAAGTGTTAGAGATCATAAAATCTATGGTTGGCGGATTGAATAATTAGCAGAATATCTGGGTGCCTTCCAGGGTCGGACTGGGCCGCCGGGACACCGGGAAAAGTCCCGGTGGGCCCAGGCTCTAGTGGGCCCCGGCGGCCCAGACCCGACCCTTACCTGCGCTCCCCCTGCCTGACCGCTCCTGCCCCGACGCGTTAAATTATGCGCGTTCGGGGAGGACGTTGGGTGAAGGGCCCTGCGAGGGGGGTCAGGGGGGCCCTTGCAAGGCGGGGGGAATTAGGGGACACGGCCAGCGGGGGCCCCTGGTGCGGAAGCCCCGTTGGGCCCTTCACCCCCCCAGTCCGACCCTGGTGCCTTCTGTTTCATTCCCATGCCCCTAGGCAACAAGAAGGGGTCTGACAATGGCTCACATGTGTCATGTGTGACTGCAAGAGCAGTATGCAAAGTTTGTCTTAACTATATGTTACCTATAATTCCAGCATATATGCAACTACGTCGGATGAGGCTCCTGATGTTGAATTATCAATATGCATCCAACTGTGCTTTATACCTTCTGGTGGCGGCAGTGCCAGGGTTCCCCAGCATCAATAAGGGCAATGTGAATGCATCATAACAGTAGAGGGAACAGATGCAGAGGTGTGGGGCGTAACTAATACTATACCAAAGTGCATTAAAGTACCTTTGATGAATGGCATGAATTTATCATTGCTTCCTTTGATCCCAGGGCCACTCTTGCCATATTGTTTCTGTTCCTGTGGCCCTCCACCATGTCCTGCTTGCTCGGGTAAGTGACACACAAACACACACATACACTTACAAAATAACACAGTACTTTTATACTACAGTATTTATTTAAGAAACGCAGGAGGGAAAAGGTCCTGACCCGCAGAGCTTGTCTAAGTATGCCTTTAATAACTGTACATTTACTAATGAATATCATAAATATAAACACCTTTTGTAGCAGTGGACCCAGCTATGACCAGTCCAGTAGGGTATTTGTGGCCACTTTGCACAGCAGATTACATGTAATCCATAATCAACTAGTTTTTAATACTTCTGCGGTTCTAAACAGCCATTACATGTCAATCATGGCACGCTTACACGCTTAAGGGCCGGATTACATTAAAATGATGATGTCGTACAGTGAAGTTTTTAGAGCTCTTAGTAAATTAAGTTTATGACCCACAAATGCACATAACGTATCTTCGTTCCTGTTGTTAGTGGCCCTTTAAACTCCCTCATACTATCAATTTGCTAGAGTAATAAATATTTGTTTGCTTTGAGTGTGGAAACAGGTTAGGTAGCTGAGAAGATTGCAGAAAGCTAGGATTACATACATCTTTTTGTTTCTTCGTTTGCTTAATCTTCAATTCCAACTTTTCTGAGGGCACAGAGGAATTTGGCAATAACCGAGGCAAACACTGTGAATAGGACAAACACCAAGAGGCTTTGATAATGTCAGCTGCATTTTACGAAAAGTGTGCAAGATTGTTTTGAAATGTCATTTTGGATTACTGGATTACTCCATGACAATGCCTCAGCCTCTAATTCAGCATAAACGTCTCCATTAAAGCAACGGTTTTATAAGCTGAAGTCATAACTTGTTCATATGAGAGAGCGGGAAATCACCTTTGTGTACGGTAGGAACCCAGCAACAGAAATGGGAGTGCGCAGGGGTCCTACTCTCTTCATGGATCCTTGTTTTCAGAAGTTTCACCTCCACAGAGAGAGTACAATGCATGCCACTTCAATGGGATCCTTTTAAAGACTTGCCTACATGTTTTACACCTTTCTTACTGTGTTCCATTTATTAGAAACTGGACTAGCACTGCCTGGTGGGGTAATTATTTGGCCTGTAGTCAGGTATTAAAGGGATTCCGTCATGATTTGTTCGGGTACTTTTTATTTCTAAATTATTCTGTTTACATAGCAAATAATTCACACTACTATTTAACATTTTATTCTTGAACCAACAAATGTATTTTTTTTAGTTGTAATATTGGCGTGTAGGCGCCATCTCAGTGCATTGAGTCTGAGCTTTCAGAAGGAGCCAGCGCTACACATTAGAACTGCTTTCAGGTAACCTATTGTTTCTCCTACTCCAATGTAATGAGTCCCGAGTCGGACTTGGATTTTTTACTATTCAGAGCTATTCCCATATCTACCACTTTTAGCAATACAGGTGTCAGGGAGCTGCTATCTTGCTCCCTTCCTATTGTTCTGCTGATCAGCTGCTGGGAAGGGGGGATATCACTCCAACTTGCAGTAAAGTGTGACTGAAGTTTATCAGAGCACAGGACACATGGCTGTGGCACCCTGGGAAATGAAAAATATGGCTAGCCCCATGTGAAATTTCAAAATAAAAAAATATGTTTGCGCTTTTGTAAACCAGACTTCAGTGCAGGATTCTGCTGTAAAAGCTCTACTAACTGATGCATTTTGAAAAAATATATATTTTCCCATGACAGTACAAAATTGGGTATTAAATGGAATCGTAACAAATTATTTTGGGGATGAACTACTTCAAAATACAAGAATGCGCAATTTAATGAAAATAAACTACTGTACCTAGTGGAGCTCTTCTTTAATCCACCAGTGGGAAGTGCATCATTTAAAATGACCATACAAAACAATGCTTTATTCTATTTTTGGCACATGTATGCTGGCTGGACAATCCTGACCAATTCCTGCGTACAGTGGATATCAGTCAGTTCATTGACTTGGCAGTTTTGAAAATTTCACCTGCTGATGCCCTACCTTGGCCAGTGCATGATGCATGGACAGATAAGGAAGTGAAGAGAGGACACAGCAACTCTTCAGTTCCTGCAGTGCCAAAGATTCACATCCAGACAAACGGGATGACAGTGTGTATGGTCACATTTAGAGTATCCATTTCTTCAGCCCACAGGCCACACTACCCACCCGTACAGATTCATCTTATCTGAATCTTTGTTCCTGTTGAGGCTCAAGATGCCCATGCGTGGAAATCCTGCAATTTAAAAAGTATGCAAGAAATGTCTTTTATAATCCACCAATCAGTGGCATCTAAAAGCTTGAGAATTGATGTAGAAGTCAATGGGAGTTGTCCTAGGCAAAATCAAACCATTTTTCCAATTCGAGATTTTAGAGATCTTCGAAAAAGTTTTTGCGTTTGTAAACTTGCAAATTTGCGGTATTCGATTTTTTTTATTTGATTGAGTTTTTCATATATAGATTTTTTACTGAATAAGCAAACATTCAAGTTTTTTCAAATTTATTCAAAGTAGAAAAAACTCAAATTCACAGACTTGAAAATTGATAAATAAGCCCATTTGTGTGATGCAGTTAAATCTGCTCTACCATGGGCGACTAATCTCCCAAAAATGCCACCCCCTTCTATAAATTACATTAATCACAGTCATTTAGCTTATTCGCTGGAAAATGCCTTCATTCACATTTCCACACGATTAAGCCGAATCACCATGTGTAAAGTAACTTACTGAAGGGGGTAGCATGAGTTCCTGAGGTATGAGTATTAAAAAAATACCCCCCTAATATTATTGTTTGTTGTCTTCTCTTATAGTCATAGAAAAACTGCCCCATTTGCTTCACCACACAATTCAAAACTGCAGAAAAATTCCCAAAATGGCTAAATTTCACCAAATGCATTGCAGTCAATGTGGTTTTTTCTTGTGCCAAATGCACAAGGTTGCCAATGAGTGTTTACCAAATTCTAGGTATAGGTGTGGGATCCATTATCCGGAAAGCTCCAAATTACGGGAGTACAATCTCCCACAGACTCAATTTTAATAAAATAATTAAAACTTAAAAAAATTATTTCCTTTTTCTCTGAAATAATAAAACAGTACCTTGTACTTGATCCCAACTAAGATATAATTAATCCTTATAGGAGACAAAACAATCCTATTGGGTTTATTTCATGTTTAAATTATTTCTTAGCAAACTGAATGTATGATGATCCAAATTACAGAAAAAAAACATGTCTGGAAGACCCCAGGTCGTGAGCATTCTGGATTACAGGTCCCATACCTGTACAGAAAATAATTATAAAAAGTCTGTATTTCTTTAGTAATGAGATAATTATACAGAAATTGGGCTGGAATTAGGGGAGGGCAGCAAAGGCATCTACAAAGTAAATAATTCACCACCATTTTGGGAAAAGGATGGGCACCCTAATACCGGAAAAAATTTCAGCAGTTTATTAACCTAATACATTGAACTATCAACAACAGCAACTTATCTACCTTCCTGTGTAAGTTTGTTACTACTACTTAAGGTGGCCAAACACAGACAGATATTAGCTGCCGATAGCAGTGCTTTAGACCGATTTGACAGATTATCTGTATGGGAACCCCTGACTGGCCTATCCGACTGACATCTGGCCTAAAATTCTCAATCTCGATCAGGCAGGTTCAATTTTCTGTTGGAAGGAGGGCCCTAGGGCCAAGTGATTGAATTAATCTACTTTAGGTGTGCATATCAGGAGATCTACTTGTTTGGTGATCATGTTAACTCTTCCAGTCAGTGGGTAATGATGAGTTTTTAATGCAGGAGAAGGGGGGCACAGAGACTGCCATCCTTTACCTGGTGGTGAAGCTACTTGACTAACATGATTAAGTGCCCACAGGGCACAAAACACTTAGGGTTTATGAAAATGCAAATTGTTTTAATGCAGCTTCGAATACAGACTTACTTTATTTTGTTACCACTGTGGAAATCCTTGAGTGGCTAAATGCCCACATTTGTTGCTGCCTTTTGGGCTAAAGCTATTTGACCCAGCTCTGTTCACCACAGTCCTGAGGCCAGTAGAGTTCACAAATTAAAGACCTTTTCAAATTGACATAGAATTAATTGTATCAAGCCAGTGTACCTTTGTATCTGATTTTCAGCACTGGATGAAGTCAAAGTAGCTACAGGAAATATACAGGCCCCTTGCAGATAGTGACCAGGTTGGAATCAAACACAGGAACCCAGAGTTGCAATAAACAATAACTTTAACAACAATTGTAAAATGTTTGATTTTTTTTTTTTGTTACATCTAAATAACAGGATATGATTTTTTAAAATGAAAGTCATAGGAATAAAGGCATATTTGTACAACTAGTCAATGCTCTGATAAAGTTATAGATTTTACAAATGGTCGGTAGCATTACTTAGTTATTACACTTGTCCTACTGCTTCTCAGCATGGATTTCATTGGCTAAAAGCAATATCCCACATAATCTGCACTCACAATCAAACTGATAGATAAAAGCATAAGTGAACAATACAAGTAGGAGCTAATACTTTGGGTAACTGAATGTAGAATAAAAATACAATGCTGTGTTTTTGTTCTCGCCTGCCTTTATTTGTGGTAGTCTGTTTTCTCAAGGCTCTACAAACAACAAGAATGTGAAAGAGCAAAGAAAATGACTTATTATAGAAGACGTCTTTCATCCTTTCAAACTGGACTGTATAAGTCTATATATTTTTCAGAGCATTACTCTTAGTGACGCTGACAACTCTATACTAATAACAGTATTAGATTTCTAACACAGAGAACAGGGACAGTTAGCTTTGTTTAAAAGCTATTACCAACCATTAATTTGCCCTTTTTAAAAAATAATTCTACTTCGCATCCATTGGATACTTCATTGCGTTTATTATTATTCAAGATCACACCCACAGGAAGATCCAATACATTGGTGATATGTTTAACAGCTATCATGATGTTTGTTTATTGATGGAATATGGATTCTTCAAGGTCCAAAACATCATGGGTTGTTGTTAGTGATGAGCGAAACTGGCCCAAAAAACTGTAAAATTTATGTTAACACATATTTTTTTATCCAGCAAAACAAAACATATGGACAATTTCTAATAATGCCCATGTTTTTTCTGCGTTTTTTTCGAAACACATAGAGTAATTCTTATAATGGTGTTTTCAGGGGGAAAAAAGTTTTTTCAGGTTTGAATTCCTCTTCACTGAAACTGATAACATGATACAAGGTCTCCATAAGGCCCAGAGTGGATCATTAGGTCCCTCGTGACATGGGGCTGGTTGTCATCTCTGGACTCATTATCTGGACAAATGGCCCATCTTAACTACTTATTAATGGGATATTACCAACTAAGTAAGGATTCTGTTTTTCCATTAAAAAGACTTCTTTGGGTAAGCACCCCAAGCAAAAATAATGATTAATAGATACAGATTGGAAGGTAGTACATACAATCATGTGCCCTTTTCTTTTGTAATTGTATAGAGAACCTCTTGCTCACAACATTTAAAGAGGATACTCATCTTTAAATTAACTTGTAGCAGTCTGGCTTTTACCTCTACAAAATAAATCATTAGTTATCTCACCATATTTGAAGCAGACCATACACTGGCCAATACCCTTTGGTATTTTACATGGCCACCTTGTCCACCCAACATACACATACCATAAATCAAATGAAACAATTCTATGGGTACATGTATGGCCAGCTTAACGGCCCGGGTACCCTTTTATGCAACAAATAAAGAAGGTCCCAATTTACTCCTGTCTTTGTTTTATATAACATTTCTATGTTTAATGAACATAAAGAATGATTGTGTGTGTCAGTTATCCTGCAATAAAAAACAAAGCATTTCACAAACTACAATCTATCGGCAGTTTGCAATTAGAAGTTAAAAATACAGATTAAGGCTGAACAATAACTCAAAACTGTCACCTGAATAAGAGGCCGGTTTCACCTTCATTCCACCACCATTGTGTGTCTTTTCATAGGGCACTGCACACCGCTGCTGAGTGAGCCGCATTCATAATGTATGTCACAATCACCTCCCTCCTCTAGGTTCATTTGTCTCCTTTGTATTCTATTCTTAGCTTCTTGCTTCTGTATTAAAACCCTTGCACTTTTCATTTAACAACTACAAGATAAGAATCAGTTAAGAAGCAGCAGCTATGCTCCCCTCCCTTCCACCTGTCAGGTACATGATCTTGGCCCGAAGAAGAGAGTATTTTGATAAAATTAAAGTTATCCCCTGTTGATATGTTCAAGCGAAAAAGGGATGTATAATAATAGCAATGGTGACTGGTATTTAATCTTTCACCACAGAAAAAAAAAACTAACATCTGCCAATTACCCCAGCAGGATTTTCTGGGTTGTTTGTACAATAAAAGTCACTTTGAGGGAGACAGAAATGAACTCTTAAGGGCTGCCATGGTTGATAGGTGCTGCAGTGTGGGCACAAATCGGTCCCAGAGTGTCAGACTAGGGTACACAGGGCCCACTAGCTACCCTAACCAAGGGCCCACCACCCTGGCCCCTACTGCATTGAAATCCCCTTCCCACCACTCTGCCTCACCCACCACTTGCCTCACAACCACACCTAGAAAGGTGTGTAGAAAGAAAATTTGCTTGCAGGTAGGCAGCACGGCCCACCAGGATTTTTCCCAGTATCCCAGTGAGCCACTTCAATACAGTAAGTCATTTACCTCTACTTGATGATGACCTCTAATACTTTTGAATATACAAACTGCAGAGCAGGAATCAAAGTGCAAAACACAGGTGTAAATACCTGTATTTTCGTACTTCAACCCTGTCCAATGTAAGAAACGAAGGCCTTTGTGCTCAGCAACCCGCTCCTCCCCAATGAATACAGCATTGCTTGCATTCAGCAGCACTGTATTCATGAGAGACATGCTGAGGGAGACAGAAGAAGGCAGAAAGTTCACAGGCAGCTTCCAGGAATTCAAGGTAAAACTCTGTAAAACATTACTTTTGCATTCATCTAACTATTATAACTATATGCCTGTTACAAGGCTTTAACTTTCTTATAAAAAGGTGAATGAACATCTGTTTTTTAGATTCTGCCTTGGTCTGCAAAACTATTGTTTGTTCCTTTTTAGGCCACCTATCAGGGTCATATTTATCAAAGGGTGAAAAGGAAATCCTCCTCAATATTCTTTAGAAAGCAACTCCAAAAGCCCATAGAATGATGAGTAGAATGAACAGTGTAATGAATAATAGCATGGTTTTATCAGAACGTAATATGAACACCTGGTGCCTTGACCATCTGGGGAAGGTACTGAAGCTGTACAAATAAAAGGCTGCAATTAGAACAATAACTAATAAAAAAAACTAGAAGTAAGTATAATATTGGTGGTAGTATGTTCTCATTGCTGCCAATAAATATAATTACTATCAGAACAAAAAGAATAACAAGCCTAAGCATTTGTGTACATCACTGAACATCTATATTCCCTGTTACAGCAAAGCTGACTCAATTTAAGGAGAAGGAAAGGTAAAAATTATCAGAAAGGTCTATGTAAATACAGCCATAAGTACTCACAGAAATGCTGCACTGAGTCCTCTATCAAAAGAAACACAGGATTTCTTGTCATCTTTTGTGTATGCATGTACTTTGGTATCTGACTTCATATCTCAGAAAAAATCCTTTATTCCCAGGCTGGAATCTGTGCAGCTCTCTCCTCTCTCCCTTCTCCTGCTCCCCCCTCACATAAGAATTCACCCCCCCCTCCCTTCAGAATGCCAAAATGACTTTTCTTCTCCTTTAAAGGGGTGGTTCACTTTCACATTAACTTGTAGTATGTATATAATGTCCAATTTTAGCAGCTTTGTTTGCTTCATTATTTATTTTTGATAGTTTTTGAATTATTTGCCTTCTCGTCTTCTACATTTTTCCAGCTTTCAAAATGGCAGTAATTGACCCCTGGCAGCCAAAAATCTAGTGCTTTGTACACTTACCATTGTATTATTTTTTTTTTATTGTTTTTATTATCCATATTCCAGTCTCTCATTCAAACCACTGCCTGGTTGCTAAGGTAAACAAGACAATAACAACCAGCTGCTGAAATTTCTGAATGGGGTGCTACTAAACAAAAAGCTAAATAACTAAAAAACAAAAATTAAACCATACTAAAAGTTTAGATAAAGGTGAACAACCCCTTTACAAACCTCATATATCTGTCTCACCTAGTTTTTCCCCAACTATTTCAGCAGGCAAATATTAACAGGGAAACCTTTTTGCACCTGGGATGTAAAAATATGCAGCCACTAATACGCTTAATGGGACTGCACTAGGCAAATCCATAATGGAGAAGGACCTTGGAGTCCTTGTAGATAATAAACTTGGCTGTAGCAAGCAATGCCAGGCAGCAGCTGCAAGGGCAAACAAGGTTTTGAGCTGTATTAAAAGGGGTATAGATTCACGGGAGGAGGGAGTTATTCTTCCACTTTACAGAGCACTGGTAAGGCCCCATCTAGAATATGCTGTTCAGTTTCGGTCTCCAGTGCTCAAACAGGACATGATTAAGTTAGAGAGGGTCCAGAGAAGGGCAACTAAGTTGGTAAAGGGTATGGAAAGTTTCAGTTATGAAGAAAGACTGGCCAAGTTGGGTCTGTTTACACTGGAGAAGAGGCGCTTAAGAGGTGACATGATAACTATGTATAAATATATAAGGGGATCATATAATAACCTTTCTAATGCTTTATTTACCAGTAGGTCCTTCCAACGGACACGAGGGCACCCACTCCGTTTAGAAGAAGGGAGGTTCCATTTAAATATTTGGAAATGATTTTTTACTGTGAGAGCTGTGAGGTTGTGGAATTCCCTCCCCGAATCAGTCGTGCTGGCTGATACATTATATAACTTTAAGAAGGGGCTGGATGGCGTTTTAGCAAGTGAGGGAATACAGGGTTATGGGAGATAGCTCTTAGTACAAGTTGATCCAGGGACTGGCCCGATTGCCATCTTGGAGTCCGGAAGAAATTTTTTCCCCTCTGCGGCAAATTAGAGAGGCTTCAGATGGGGTTTTTTGCCTTCCTCTGGATCAACTAGAAGTTAGGCAGGTTATATATATTCATTATGGTTGAACGTGATGGATGTATGTCTTTTTTCAACCCAACTTACTATGTTACTTTGTTACTATGTATGCCATGGTTGCTAAGAGCTTTAGCAGTATACCCACTCTCTTTTGTTATAGTTGGTTTGGGATCCGTTAGAAGAGGGGACAAAGATGGATGCATTTATAAGCACTCATCTTCTCTTATTCTGTGATTCCTAGTTTCCTGTTCTTTTATTTTTTATGAATATCTAGTTAGCAATATAACACCTCATTGTTTCAGAATTTGTACAAAAAAGTTTTATTTTATAAAACTCTGAGAAGCTTCAGCATCATTCTGTTATGTGTTAGCCAGTTGCTGCTTAGGTAAACAGAGATGAAAATGAACCTTGTCCAGTTCAAGCACATTTGAGTGGGTTACATGGCCATTCACACCCCATGCTGAGAGCAGCTGCCCGCTAGACCCTTGGAGCATCCAGTGCAAGGTGCAGAGAGCAGCAGATAGAATCTGTGTACTTAAAACTCACCTTATTTAAGGTATAATTATAGGGTTTTGAATATTGGCATGCATAGGACATGCTATTCGCTGTCAACTCTCTTTTGCCCTTTGCACCCTCTTGCAAATGAATCCTAATACAAATGTCTATATATATATTTATAAACATTCCTCTAATGATATGCTTTTAAATGGGGCTTAGTGATATCATGAGTTAAAATCAGTGCTTAGTGGTGTAATTTGTGGCACATGGTTTAATGACACACGTTCATTATAAAGAATAATGTACCCCCTGTTGTAAAATATAAGTGCTTTTATATGGTCATGGGCTCCTTGGTGACTTTTAATATCCTTATAGTTATCATACGTATAATACACTTATAATTACAATAGGGGGTACATTATTCCTTATATTACATAGCATTTCTATGCAAACCTATAACTAATAAAAAATTCATTCATAATAACTGCCACTGGCTATGAAGCATTGGATGTTTTGTCTGCCACTAGGAATAGGCCCTTCCCAATCACTACAGGTATAGGCAGTGCCGCCTCAGGGGTCCTAGCCGTCTGCAGCAGCCAAGTTGATGCCGCCCCCCTCGCTACCCCAGCTTTGTCGTGTCAGTAGCACTCTCTGCACTAGAAGAGCTGAAATTCTGATTTCCTCATGGCAGCAGTGCCCCTGGGTATAGAATCCATCATCTGGAAACCCATTAAACATAAGGCTTTGAATTACATTGAAGACATTTACCATAGACATAGTTTTAATCATTCAAATTTTTAAAAATGAATTCCTTTTCTCTCTGTAATAATTAAACAATTCCTTGTATTTGCCTTGTATTTGTTTTTTTTACTGGAGGCAAAATAATGATTTGGGGTTTAAATGTTTTTTGTTGGTGATCCAAAGACCCCTTATGCAAAAAATCCCAGTTTCCAATATTTCTGGATAACAGGTCCCATACCTATACTAGCAAATGGCCAACCAAACTCTGATAAAAAAAAACACAGAGAAAAAAAATGCCACAAAACATCCTATTCACCATTTAAGCCCAGATATATATTATTTATTGATTCTTTAGTTGGCAAGTAAAGGGCCTCCTACCTTAAATGGTTTGGGATGAGAAGATGGGTTGTGTTTGAAGTGCCTGCTCTGTATCTGGCATATGTATGCAAGGATTTTAAAAGACAGATGGTAGATCTTATGTGGAGAACTTTTTAAAAATAAAAAAGCAAGTGGCTCTCATGTGTTGGCAACATAGGAAGGATGTTAAAAAAAAAAAACAGCCGAAAACTAAAACAGATTGCTAATTCTATCCACTGAATGGCGAATTTCATTATCTCAGTTGGAAGCCTTCTGGAGGGTAAAACACAGTGCAGAGATATTTACTTTGAGCTAAAATATGGACAAGTGTTCCTTTTTTAGATCCTTAATGAAGTATAGACATTGTTTTTTCACTTTTGCAGATTACATTAAAAATCTAGTGCATAACTGCTATTTGTATAAGATATATCTATTGTTCTTTTTTTTTGTAACTTTTTATTGGTTTTTTTATACATGGTAATTGTAACAGGCACACAGAAAATCAGTAATAGGCATATTGCAGTGTGGTCCATTGAGTAACGTGGGTTACCCTTGTCTCCAAATACATTACATATCTGTTTATTGACATTTCTCATTGAACAAATAGACCAATTTATTTTATACTTAAGCGAAGCATCTGTGGTTGCCTGTCCTAGTAAAAGAAACAGATAGATGGGGGGGGAGGAAAAAAAAAAACAAGTAGGGTGATTTGGGTCCCTTGGGGGGGAAGAGAGAAATTAGTTGTGGTTGTGGATCGGGTGGGGGTGTTAGTCTAGTCCCAGGTGTAACCTGTTCTATGTCCTTATATTGGTTATATAGTGGTCCCATCTAGACCAGACCTTTTCCCATTGTTTGTATTGGTCACGTATGTTGGCCGTCATGTGCTCCATTTCCCTCATGTCTCTCACCCTTGAGAGGATATCTCCAAGTCTGGGGGGTAGGGGGTTCTTCCACTGTCTAGTGATCGCAAGTCTGGTAGCTGTTAGAATAAAATTTGTCAACTTTTGTTCTGCAGCTGTATTATCTAATATTGGTCTACCCACCAATGCTGTATAGATATCTAGTTGAATATTTTTAAGCATGATGCGAGATAATAAGCCCTCTATTTCTTTCCACAGCCCAGATATTGTGGGGCATTGCCACGATATATCTATTGTTCTATCATGTACTATACTATGAATTAATAGTATACTAAATCTGCCTGCATGGTTACTCTATGTATTTTATTGATTAAAAAAACAATTTTACTGGTAATTTCTGATATAAAGCTATAAAGCTTTTCATGTTTGTTGAGAGACTTTACTGCAAATGATTGTGGCAAAGCTTTCAAAACTTTACTTCTTCTGCAATAATGTTGCATTTTCAGGTAATACTTATAAGAAAATAACTGTTTTCAAGCTGTTCTCATTGCCAGCAATAACTGAGCTTATCAAGTGCTTTGACACTGTATTATGATCAGATTTATGAAATAAATATGAACAAAGAATTAGGATAAAACTGCACATTATGTTTTGTGCTTCTGTACCAGCCCAAGGCAACCCCAGCCCTTTAGCAGGGAAGATCTGTGCCCCCAAAGATGCCCCAGTAGCCCCCAGTAGCTCACAATCTTCTTTTCTGATGATTCACTTATCATGTATTTGGTTGCTGTCAGTTGCCTGAGCTTATGGATTTACTCCCAATATATAGGATAAATATAATTATAAATTCATGATACAAGACTAATGAGCAATACATACAGATTCACACTACATGGCAGCTCATTAAACAGTGCATTTTGAATTAACAAACCAGTCTGTAGGATCTGCTTCTATGAAAGACAAACCTGATTTTCTGCTTGATGATTTCCATCGTATCCTAAGCTTAGATTCTCTACAGGATGTGATGGCCTAACAAAATTCAAGAAGGAGACAACTTTAAAAGAGATGGTGAGCCTCTCTGCCATAAAGTAAGTTCAGTATATAAAATACAGCATTTCTAGGCATGTTCATTTTAGGATTTAGGTCTCCTTTAAAGAAAACATGGTGGGCTGAACACATAAAATCTCTACTCAAGCTTAAGCTTCTCTCTAGAATAGTATATTTGTTCTCCAGATAGTAGGCAGGGATGACTCTGATTTGGTTTAGATTTTAGTTCCATAATGTTGGTAGTTGCATAATGGTTTTTGTAGCTAATAAGTTGTCTAATTCCAGGCAGTGTCATTCTGTGGCTACTAAAGCAAATAAAGTGCTGTCTTGTATAAAAAAAAAGGGCATTGACTCAAGGGATAAAAACATAATTTTGCCTCTTTATAGTTCCCTGGTAAGGCCTCACCTTGAGTATGCAGTGCAGTTTTGGGCTCCAGTCCTTAAGAAGGATATTAATGAGCTGGAGAGAGTGCAGAGACTGCAACTAAACTGGTAAAGGGGATGGAAGGGTTAGACTGTCAGGGTTGGGGTTGTTTTCTGTGAAAAAGAGGCGCTTGTGAGGGGACATGATTACTCTGTACAAGTAAATTAAAGGGAATTATAGGCAGATAGGGGGATGTTCTTTTTTCCCATAAAAATGAACAACGCACCACAGGTCACCCCTTTAGATTAGAGGAAAGGAGCTTCCATTTGAAGCAGTGTAGGGGGTTTTTCATGGTGAGGGCAGTGAGGTTGGGGAATGCCCTTCCTAGAGATGTGGTAATGGCAGATTCTGTTAATGCCTTTAAGAGGGGCCTGAATGAGTTCTTGAATGAACATATTATCCAAGGCTATTGTGATACTAATATCTACAGTTAGTATTAATGTTTGTATATATAGTTTATGCATGTGAGTGTATAGATTGGTAAGTATAGGTTGTGTGTGCTGGGTTTACTTGGATGGGTTGAACTTGATGGACTCTGGTCTTTTTTCAACCCTATGTAAATATGTATGTATGTAACTATGTATAATGGTGCAGATGCTCAAAACTACTTTGGCAATAAAATCTGTCTATATCTGTCCATTTGGAATAAGCAGAGCAAAGTTGTTTGAATTCCACAAACCCATTTCTCACCAAACTGGACAGTACAAAATATTTATCATATTGCACCTAAATTCTTGTCACTAAATCAGAAAGTACAATATAAAATGTATAGATAATTTAAATCAAATGTATAGAATGCTACCTAATCAACAACATTATGGGGTGTGGCCAAATACAGTCTTAAGCTGGACACACATGGATCAATAAATAGATGGATCAACTAGATTGGTCAGGGTGTCTGTTAACCAGGCCCAGACTGGCAATCTGTTGGTTCTGGTAAATGCCAGAGGGGCTGCTATAAAATGCCATTGACACTCACTATTTATTGGGCTGGCGGGGGGCTGTTTGGCCCTCTGGGTACTTGAAATGCCAGGGCCTATTTTGAATCCCAATCTGGGCCTGCCTTTAACTCACAACAAGGTTATAGATATAGTAAAACAAAATCATTGGTGTATCAGTCATTCATTCATAGTTCCTAGAATATCTAGGGCAGTAAATAAGTTTTCACGCCCTATCTCACCCTAACTGACCTTCAATCATACAAAAAAAGCTAATTGGTTCATTTATCTGAAGTCCTCTGACTACTATACAGAAATGCAATGTGTACTGCAAATAATAACTTCTTATTTTGCAAAATGTTAATTTAGTTTTTAAAGGAAGCCATATGGCATTGTTAACTAGTAAAGGGAGCCTAAAGTTTATAATTCGGTTTGACAAATGAAATCCATTAAATCCACAGCGTGCATCACCCTTACTAAGATTTATTATATATTTCATGTTTAGCACCAATATAGCTTTTCATTTTTAGAAGTTGCCGATTGTCTCCTAACCAACCCGCAGCCTGAGAGCTCGATGAGAAACAACTACGTCAATGCAAAATAAGCAAAGCAGCTGTCATCTACTGCTTTCAGCCTGTCAAAATACTTTTCATTGCATTCTAACTGAACCATTAACAAACTCTCCATTTAACCTTTTAGCCTTTAATTGAATTAAAGGTTTAACTTTCTCAGAGAACCCTGCCATAAAACTTACAAAAGAGACATAATTGGTTTGCATTTTAAAGAGACATTAAATGGTTTATTATAGGAAGGGTAATGCAAAGTGGCTCGGACTTAAATTCCCAGAAGTAAGTTGATTAAGCAGCAATCTGATATACTGTAACTGAGAGGAAGAAACAAATAAACCAATGCAGGTAAAAGCATTATGGGAAGTTGTACATTTCCCTGCAAGTTTATTGAAAGTGCCATTAAAGATTTCAACTACTAGCATCATGCAATGAGGGTGATAATAACCCAGTGCCTATTTTCTTTCCTATTTTTTCCCTTAATATGTAACATAAAAAAGGTCTTAAAAATACCCAAAATGGATCATTATCAACCACATGACATGGGTTAGGTGGCATCTCGCTGTACATTTTTAGGAAATAACATAAATAAGTACATTTTTATTGGCTTGCACATTTTTTCATGGACATATGCTGCTTTGTTTATCCTGTATTCACCACTTGTTTTTGTCTATTGGGAATCTTAGTAGTCAGTATATAAAAGTTATCTTTTCCTTTAATTTGTTGCTGATCACTTCCCATGGCTCTCATGTTGTGTTACAGTGCCCAGGGTCACAGTCAGGGGTGTAACTACAGAGGATGCAGACCCTGCGGTTATAGGGGGGCCCAGGAGCATAGGGGGCCCAATAAGGCCCTAATTATAGTGCAATTTTAATATATCTTGATGGAATAAGTCGACTTTAGGAGCCCCAAATTGAATTTGCTGTGGGGCCCAGTAACATCTAGTTACACCACTGGCCACAGACATATAGAAATCTTATTTTATTTTCTAGAAATATCCAGGAAGGAAAGATATTGTCTGTTAAGTATAAACTTAACTTTTTAATTACATTTTGAGAATGTTTCCTCTTGTCCAAACATCTTCCACAGTTCAGAAGAGTTTAGGGAATTCCTGGCATTTAAAAGGGTTGATCACCTTTTAATTAACTTTTAGAATGATGTAGAAAGTGATATTCTTAGAAACTCCTAAGAAGACACTAATCTGGGAGAATCTGTATATTGGATGAGAAGGATCCTTTTCCCCTTTCCCCTGTTTTCCCTTTATAAAATTTTTGGACAATCTGCAATTGGTCTTCTTTTTTTTTTATATGTAGTTTTTTAATTATTTAGGTTATTGTTCAGCAGCTCTCCAGTTTGGAATTTCTGCAGGTATCTGGTTCTTAGGGTCCAATTTACCCTAGCAACTAGGCATTGGTTTGAATCAGAGACTAGAATATAAATAGGAGAGGGTTTCAATAGAAATATAAGTCATAATAAATGATAATAACAGTAAAATTGAAGCCTTGCAGCTAGGGTTAGACCCCCTTTGACTTCATGACCAATTGAAAAGTTGTCAAGAATTGACCATTCTTTAAAACATATTAAAGTTAACTTGAGTGTGAACTAACGCTTTAGGGTAATATGGTCAACATAAACCAATGACCACGATACCATGAAACTCTTTTAGGTAGCTGTTAGTTGTTACATGAACTGGAACCAGAAGTTTGACAATATGTAAAACTGCCCAGTGAAGATACTGTATTAGAACAGCAATGTATGTTTCTGACTCTAGCTCAGAAATACATTAGGAGGTAAAATAATGAACAGACGAGTAAACAAGGCGCACATTAACTAAAACTGAAGAAATAATTGCATCATCTTTGCATATATGTGGCAATCACTTTAATAAGTAGCTCACATTAATCTCAGATATTTCAATATAGCCAGTAAATGTTTCACAGTTCTATTTTTATGTGCACCTTACCCAGCCTTTGGCAAACTGAGTGTAATGTGACCTTGGATCTTTATTATCTCTGTGAATAGAGAGGCTTTATTGGCTCCAGATGGAGAGTGTAAAATGAATAACCAACACGCGCTACTAGCATATATTTCCCTGTTAGGCTCCCTGTGTTGTACAAATGTCATTTTTGCTGTTTTGGTTGAATGAAGTTTGTTATACCAGTTTATTAAAAGGCTAATACACTATTTGTTTGTAGTGCTGGCTTTCAGTGTGTTTCTTGTGCAGGTTATTAGAACATGTCGGCATAGATTAGTTTCATATTACAGGTATGGGACCTGTTATTCAGAATGCTTGGGACCTGGGGTTTTCCATAATTTGTATCTCCATACCTTAAGTCTACTAAAATCATTTAAACATTAATTAAACCTGGAGGATTATTTTGCCTCTAATAAGGATTCATTATGTCTAAATTGGGATCAAGTACAACGTACTATTTTATTATTATTGAGAAAAAGGAAATAACTTTTACAAATCTGAATTATTTGATTAAACTGGAGTCTATAGGAGACAGCCATCCATTATTCTCATCTTTCTGCATAACAGGTTTCCAGATAATGAATCCCATACCTGTATTAGCCTTTATTTACAGTATATAGTGCCAGAATACTATGCAGCACTTTACAATGATTGTTCATGATTTACATCATTTCTGACACAGCTAAGCCACAGTCTAATTTCTATATCTCATTCTTTAGGTTAAATTTCATCAGGTAACATGAAAATAATATATACATTTATTGCAGATATTGTCTTGTTGGGTTGGGGCAATATCACACACAGAATCTAATGACACAGTAGGGCTTATTTAATAACACTGGTTTAAATTAATACTACATCTGACTATTAGTACTCTTACTGTAAACATTTGATTGGTTGGTCTATGAGCCAACCAATCAGATGGCCCTGGCATTTCCATCTTTACCTATAGGAACTCGACCTTTGCTTTTATTAAAGCGGTTGATTACCTTTGAGTTAACTTTTAGTATGATGTAGAGAATAATATTCTGAGACAATTTGCAATTGGTCTTCATTTTTAATTATTTGTAGTTTTTTAGTTATTTCACTTTTTGTTCAGCAGCTCTCCAATTTGGAATTTATCTGGTAACTAGGGTCCAAATTACTTTAACAACCAGGGCCGATTTTGAATGAGACTCAAAAGCTGTTGTAAGGTCCATGGCCCATACACATGCACATAAGACTTAATAAATACCTCCTTTATTCTTCTTTGGGAAGGAGGTCTTTAAAAATGTAGCTCAATAACATGAGTGTAGATGACTGAGGATGACTGCATAAAGAAGCTGCCAAAGAGTTTTAAAGCAAGGCAACCATGTCCCGAATATGCTGGAGGATACTTGCCTATGGAGCAATAATGGCTTAAAAGCCACTGTTACAAGCTATGATCTTTACAAATATGACAAATCCACATCCATATCACTTTCAGTTGTTTCTTTTGACCACACTCGCTCATACTGACACCACAACAAGCACATACCTTATAGCAGTAACTGAGACAAACATAACCAGGTATGTAAGGTCTGACAGACAGGCCTGCTGAGTAACACCTGTTCAATGGTTTGCTGCTTCAGATATGTCGCTTTTATTATATTGGACTAAAAACTGAAAAAAGAAAGGAAAAACAATTTAGAGAAACATTGAAGCTGATTCTTATCATGTTGACATGGGAAGCTTTAGCTCAGCGTTCCTTGTAAAAAAAAACTCTTTGTCGTGAATTACTTTGATTAATAGGTGTTCAAAAAAGTCCAAATGCTCCACATTCACCAAATAGTATTTGAACAAAAGAGGAAATGCTATAACACGATTTGTATGCAGAGGTTCATGGGACAGCCGTCGGAAGACTGTGAGCATAGGGCAAGCCTGAGAAATAAAAAGCATTTTTGCACATGGGAGGAACATTACTGAGGCATGTGTGATGTACAGTTCTTTTGCTGCTGTCACTGCACAAACATGTCTTTTCAGTTGCAAAAGATCAGTCTTGCATTCCTCATATACAGAATGAGCTGTGCTACTAGGGTGCATAAGGTGCTGATCTCAGAATGCACCCCTGAATACAATTTACTGCTCTGCTTCTTACACAGCGCCTTGTTTTATAAAACACAGGATATTTAAAGAGCTTAGAAGCAGCTGGAAATTCACTTGCAAACAATATGGCATAGAAACTGGCTCATGTTTAGTAAACTTGTCTAGAATCTTCGATAGCAGGTAAAAGTGTCCAGTTACTTACATCCATCTATAACTTTATACATGGTCCTATACAGTCATTAGAGTTACTGGACTAGGGCAGGTTCAATATACAAAACATGTTACTGTTGTGCTTAATACAGAGGAATACTTATACAGGTTACTTTCAGCTCATTGTTTCCCAAGAGATGCCACCCCATGGCCCATGATACTCGGCAATGGTCACGGCTTGCTTCCGTAACAACATTATCACCGTATAGCAGGTCTGTATAGCAGATTCCATGTAACGTTTATATATATACTATATATATACAGTATATGCATATATATATATAGTGGAAAACCATGCATTTTTATTTTTAAAAAGTTATGGACTACATGAGCCTGTCTGTCTGCCAGGCCTGTGACACAATCTCAGTCGCAGCCAAAACCAGGTCGGTTGTCTGAAATCCCTTTTCAGCTGTGTAACATAATGATTTGCTGATGCATGCAAATTCAAGCCTGACACAGAATAGCACAAATATGCTGCCCCAGACCCCTGCAACAAAAACATTTTCGGAGGAAGCAGATGGTACAGCCTTCCCTACCCCTTGACTACCAGGTCTGCTTCCTCTATAGTTATGGCACTGCTGGCATGTGGCTCCATGTCCTCAGGACTTTTGCACCCTGCAACCACTAGAACTTCCTTATATGCACACCAAGTTAATGTGTAGGAAGCAGAGACCTATATCCTTCCACCAGCATAAATTTCATGAATGCAGTGCTGCCAAATATTGGTAGCACTTTATTCACTGGGAAAAGGCTCTTCTGGAGCTCAAGGACTTGTACCTGTGGATGCTGATGGTGGGGCACCAGGGGCAGGATACATGGATGCTTGTACCATTACCTGCCCAATTAGAAATGAACCCATGGGGTTTGCTCACCATCTAAAATATTAACTATATAAAAAACTGAATATGTGTCTTAGAGCAGTGGGTTTCTCAGTATTGTCACCTGTCCATCAAATGCTCACTCCCCTGCTGTGACTATATGACATTTCAAGAGTTGTTGCCCAAAACTACACACAACTGGTGTTCTCAGCCCAGTGAAACTCACCAAAAAATGGGAGAAATAAAACAATGGCTGCAATTCAATTGTTTGAAACCAGTCTTGGTAACGTTCAGTTACTGATCCACATTGTAAACACTTAACTAATCTGATTCATTCAATTCCTTTTGCGTTCCTTTTCTGCATGCACTGACAGCGAGCATTCTGGCTCGAATGTATTTAGCATTTAGCACTGTAATCCCTCCCAGTGTAAATAAACAATGTTACAGGGACCTTTCTGATCTTCACACAACTGCTGTGCTTTAATAAAATGTAAATCCCCCAAAAATGAAAAATTTGCATTTGGAAGGGCATAACAGTTATTTCTATCCAGTGTATGTATAAGTGGTTTGGAACAGAAGCCCTGATTTTATTGTATTGTGTTTGCCTATATGATCTGACTGCAGATTTCTTTCCCTTCATTTTCTGTAAAAACAATAAATGTTCCTATTTTTAATAGGAATGAATGTATTTTAGTATTCTTATCTACAAACTGAAAAAATATATTCTGTAACCTTCAGTTTAACATTCCTTTCACATTTTAGCTCTGATTGAGATTGTGGCCATAGGTTGAGTTTGTGCTTAGGGATTCAATTCATATATTATACATCCTAACAATTATTTATTGTGTATGTCCACTAATTACTTTATTTTTTGTCCCTGAAAGAAATTTACATTTTACAAATAATGTAGGTGTAAAACAATCTATAAGGGCGTCTAACTCTAATGCTGGCCACACTTGGGCCTTCCTTTCACTCCAACCAAACTGTATTCCTTGTTTGGAATCGCCTAATGTATATTTTGGCTGATCAAAACACCACAGGTGATTGGTTGAAAAGTAGGGATTTTTGGAATATCAAATCCTCCACAAAAGGTTTGGCCGAACACGCAGCCAAATCCAAGGCCCAATAATCAAATTTGAGAGAAATCATGTGGGAATAAAAATTTGTTTAGTTGACCAGAGTTTTAGGCTAATGGCACGGGAAGATTTGTTGTCACCAATGGTTAAATCTGCGCTACCGCTGGCCACAAATCTTCCCAAAATGCTATCCCTCTGGCAATAAAGTAAATTGCCCATTGGAAAACAGGGTAAAAAAATGTGATTGACAACAAAACATTCCACGGATTGAGAAACAAATTTGTGATATTCTTGGATCTTTCACAAGACTTACTCAAAAATGATTAAATCATTCCCTTTATGGTGAATTTATTATATTCCAGATAAGGGATCTTTCCGTAATTTGGATCTCCATAACTTGTCTGCTAAAAATCATTTAAATATTGAATAAACCCAATTGTTTTGCCTCCAATAAGGATTAATTATATCTTAGGTGGGATCAAGTACAAGGTACTGTTTTATTATTACAGAGTATTTAAATTATTTGCTTATAATGGGTCTATGGGAGATGGCCTTCCTGTAATTTGGAACTTTCTAGATAACGGATTTCCGGATAAAGGATCCCATACCTGTATAACACCAAACTGTTTGGCTTATTGGTGATGTAGGCAGAAAATGATGAATGAATAACTTTATATTGTTCTACTAGTACACACAGAGCTGTACATTTTTACAACACAGAAAAGTACAATTAGAACAAATACTGCTATAAATAAATATAAATAGAGAGAGTAAGTGTCATGTGATGAAACATAGGAGGAAGCCTCTGTCCCATAGAGCTTTCAATCTAAGAGAGCAGTAATTAACATTTTTTTTTTTTTTTTTTAAATCCTGGGGTTTTTGGTGCTAAAAATTTGACTTTTTTTTGTGCAAAAAAATCACATTTTTGGTCATTTATTTAGCATAATTACCCTGAAAAACATGAATACAAAAATTTGCCATCTAAAAGCTGTTGTGGTGATATGGAAGTTAATGGGAGCTGTGCTAGGCAAATTGTAACAATCTTTATTTAATTCATGGTATTAGAGGGTTTTTTTTTAATTCATTTGTAAGTCCACAAAGATTTAGGGAAAATTGTGGTTTTTGTGTTCTTTTGCTTTTTGTTCCGCATTTTAATTAATTAGTGCTTCAGATCTTTTAATAAATGACTAGACATTTGTGGTTTTAGTGGAAATGAGTTAAGTTGAGGTTTCAAAAACCACAAAAATGAGAATGTTGCTAAATGGGCCTCCCCGTTACATTATATTATAATAATATTACATTCTGTTCGGCCTCTGGAACTGTTATCTCTAGTCGGCCAAACCTGGTGCTTGAATATTGTGAGCACAATGAATTAGTGTTCCAGGTTTCACCCAACACCATTGATTGAGCAGCTTGTGCCTGGATACATCCTGCCGTAGCTAATTAGAAGCGTATCTAAAGTCAGATATAGCGATTATTTTTAGACATTTATAACATCATCAGCCGTATTTTTATAACCTAATTTTATTTTCTGTTGATTTCTGCTGTTTACTTAGAGCAATTTTATAATCTTTTACTGATACTCTATCCTTTATTGCTCCGGCGCGATGGCAAACAGTCTAAGCACAGTACAATAATATACATAAATATTTGAACAGCCAAGGAAAGTCTGTGTCTCTTGGACTACAGCTCGAGTACACTCAAACAAATAGTGCCACTTGCGGGAGTTTGAAATATCACTCTGTGGATGTTAGAGTATGATAAGAAATGTCGGGGAAAATTTGTAAATTCATATAACGGGCTAATGTTGACTTTTTTGTTGTTTAACAAAGCACTACAGGGCTTTTAGCATCTCTCTGACTCCATTGTTCTTCCTAGATGGCACATTTATTACTATCTTTGTTTGACAAGGATCGCTAAAATAATTGCACTTGAGCAAAATAAATTTGTTTTCTTTTTTGGACTTAAAGACCTGAGCAGTTTTAATTAGTTGACTTGGTCTTTGCATTGGGGCCGCGACAAAGAACGCTCTGCCTTGTGTCTCTTGTCTGTGAATGGCTTGAAACGAGGGTGAAAGACACCAGACTTAGAGAGTAGGATCTCCAGGAAGCAGAGATGGATGCAAACAGAGGAGCTAATTTAACCAGGCATAGCTGGGGTTGTTTGTGGTTGTCCCTGACAGCACTGCTGACTCTGAGCACCTGTGTTTGCTTACTAGCTTTCCCCAATCTGCTAGAAAATGGCCCAAGCATGTCACATGGCAGCGAGATAGTCCAAGCACCATGGGAATACAAAAGCCTGGGCTTTTAGCAGAGTTAATCATTAATGCGCCTTTTCTTTGTCCCATTCAGGAGTGCTGACAAGCTCTTTGATATTTCATATTTGCCATCAGGTCAGTTGCAGTCATAACCAGGTACTAATGAACACGTTGACTCATTGCTCCCAGTTTCATTACCGTCATGTACTCGGGGGGAAGGCGAGCCATTTCTTTTTTACCTGTCCTCAATCCTCCCATCTTTATTTTGGTTTCTGAATATTCATGCAGATATTGTGGGTTTATATGTGCATCTCTAGTGCCAAGCAAAGGATAAAAATAATTGCTCAATGGTAAAAATCTGCAAACAAACCATTATGATTATTTTACCTTATGGAGAAACGACCACAATCTCCTGCTAAACACACACACAAATACACACACAAATAAATGTAAAATGACATTATAATGTGCACTGATGTTTAGGTAAAGGACAGAGCTGCAATGGGTTTCACTGTTTGACAGGTATAGGTAGGGGATCTGTTATTCTGAAAACCCATTATCCAGAAAAACAGGAAGACCACCTCCCTTAATGTTATATGATTATATAAGTGGACTTAAAGTATAGACATCCAAATTATGGAAAGACCCCTTATCTGGAAAACCTTACACTTTGTTGTGCTAAGGAGAATCTTGTTAGTAGCCTTATCAGAGGTAATGTTTAGACGTGACCTCTGTTACAGTAAATACAGGGGAATAATGCAGATACCTGCTCGGATACTAGGTATTGGCAGGGCCATATTTCCTCAGATTCAGCATCAGAGAACTAGCTGGGGGGAGGGGGGGAGGGGAAAGAATTTAAATATAATAGGCATATTATACTGCTGTGTTATTACACAGCAGTATAATATATTTTCAGTAAATACATTAGGGATGTCTTGCAGCCCTCCTTTAGTCAAACTGCACCTCCCAGCTGGGGGCTGTAAAGGGCAAGGAGTACAACAATGGTTTGAGGGGCCCAGACTGGAAATCCCTAATGTAAATCCCTAATGTAAATCCTTAATTTACATTATTTCCTAACTTGTTCTGATATCCTGTAGTAGACAGCTTTTACATTGTTATGTGATTTTAATCATTTTGAAACTAAAAACTAAAAGCTATAATTGTGACATTAATTTGCCATGTAAAACCACAGCCTGTACCCACATTTGCATCTCTGTATATGAACATTTCTTTGTGTTGGGGGGTTGAGATAAAGATTCTTTGTATATATAATCCCTTTTCCTACTCATGGTGGGGGGCTTTGCCATATGGCTTCTCCTGTTGCCTCTCACAGGGGGTGTCAGTATAATCATTTAATAAGAGGCACGTATAAAATGAGACTAAAGCTGGCCATACACGCACCAATACTATCGTACGAAACCTCGTTTCGTACGATATTCGGTGCGTGTATGGCATGTTGGCGAGTCGACCGATATCGCAGGAAGCTGCTGATATCGGTCGACTCGCCGTTCGGCCAGGTTAGAAAATTTTGATCGGGCGCCATAGAAGGCGTCTGACCAAAATCTGCCGTCAGGGCTGAATCGGCAGAAGGAGGTAGAAATCCTATTGTTTCTACCTCCTTATCTGCTGTTTCAGCCCTGACGGTGTGTGGCGGATCTGACGATGTTTCGTGCGACCGATGGTCGCACAAAACATCGTCAGATCGCCACGTGTGTGGCCAACTTAAAGCTGGCCATACACGCACTGATAATATCGTACATAATATAATAATACATATAATATAATCTACACAATATACGATATTCGGAGCGTGTATTTTGGCTCGAAGAGGCACCCGATATCGCAAAAGGCTGCGGATACCGGTCGTCTCGTTGATCGGCCAGGTTAAAAGATTTAGATTGGGCAAAATCTACATTCAGGGCTGAATCAGCAGGTAGAGGTAAAATTTCTATTATTTCTTCCTCCATATCTGATGATTCAGCCCTAAACGTCAGTGGAGGGTGGGAGCGGACTTGCGTGTGACCAATGGTTGCAGGAAAGATCGTTATTGTAAGGTGTGTCGCCACCTTAAAAGTGAACTGTATACCTCTAAAGTTGCCATGTGCAAAGCATTTTTAAAAGTGTCTCTTATGAAAGTGAGAAAGTGAAACTCTCTTGTCTAGCATGGGCTGAAAAAGGTAGATATATAGAGGCCAGAGCACAAAAGCACAAACTGATTTTTTAATGTTTAATTTTGAAATTTCACATGGGGCTAGCCATATTCTTCATTTCCCAGGGTGCCACAACCATGTGACCTGTGTTCTGATAAACTTCAGTCACACTTTACTGCTGAGCTACAAGTTGGAGTGAAATCACCCCCCTCCCAGCAGCCGATCAGCAGGACAATGGGAAGGGAGCAAGATAGCAGCTCCCAGTAGCTATCAGAATAGCACTCAATAGTAAGAAATCCAAGTCTGGTTTGGGACTCCTCCAGCTACATGGGAGTAGGAGAAACAATAGGCTACCTGAAAGCAGTTCTAATGTGTAGCGCTGGCTCTTTCTGAAAGCTCAGACTCAGACACAATGCACTAAGATGGTGCCTACACATCAATATTACAGCTAAAAAAATACATTTGTTGGTTTAAGAATAACATATTAAATGGTAGAGTAAATTATTTGTTATGTAAACAGTGTAATTAATAAATAAATAGTACACCATAAAAATCATGACAGAATCCCTTTAAGTAGCTGCATACACCTATGTTCACTATAACTCCCACCACAGCCACTTTTACTCTGCAATCCTCTTATTTTATTTAGCCCCATCATATTGTATTGGTTTTTTTTCTCATGTGTGCTCAGGCAATACATATCGCTCATTGCCCTCTCACTCCTTGCAGTAATACTGCAGAACCCGGGTGTGAAGGAGAATGAATTGAACTCACATGCTATCATGCCAAAAATAGTTCTATAGATTTTATATAATTATCAGAATATACTCATCCTTGTACACCCTCAAAATCCAGTGTGAGCCTAATTTTGCTTTACGCAATTGTCTGAAATTCAGATATTCTAAATTTTGACTCTTCTAGTTCAGAGAGAGATATTGTGCCCCTCGACCCTCTCCAATGTGGGAAAAAAGCAAAGCATGGGGGGCGACAAGGTGCCCCCATATGGCACTGCCAATTAGAGATTATATTTGTTCAGTCAGTTGCAGGTAGAAAAATTAAAGTAAGCACTGATTGGTTGCCATTGTTTACTGCCCAGGTAAATATTTGCCCAAAGTTGATAAGTAAAGTATATCCACAATATAAAGTTATACATACATACAAGTGCAGTGAGCAAAGTAAAATTTCGAGCAAAATCACAATTTTTTCCCCACAATACAGTGTTGTTTCCCAGAATTCAAACATTGTTATGGTCACAAAGGGGCGATGCATTTGACATAATTGCACTGTGCTTATCACAATTGTGCCAGATTTGCCAAAATTAAAGGAAAGCCCTGGAGATATAAGCGTAGGGGCTGCATGACAAGGGATCCGAATAACCAGCAGCCAGATTACACTGGTTTATGTTTAGAGATTGGCAGAACCAGATGCAACTGTGATTAGGTGAGAAGGAAAGAGTTAAGGCAGGAGAAGGCTGGCCTGGGGAGGGGCGGAGAAAGAGAGGGATGTGATGTCAGAAAAGCACTCACTTCCTTATCTTCTGAGCAGGTAGAAACATCCCACCCACCCTCCCTCTTTTTGCATATTTTGAGAAATGTCAGGAGTTTCTCTTCTTTTGGTTTTCATATTATCTATTAATAACTGAATGTGGCATTTTACCTGAATGCATTTTTATATTGTGCTTTCTGTATCTTTATATGGTATAAACTTGAGAGTCAGCTTTGTGTTTCATTTATGTTAACAACGATTTCTTGATCCAGGGGGGATCAGGAAGGAATTTTTTCCCTCTTGAGGCATAATTGGCACTAGCTTCAGGTTGGGTTTTTTGCCTTCCTCTGGATCAAAATAGTGGATATATGATAATATATTTCAAGTTTTATTTGTCACAGCAGCGGTAGGACCTTGCCAGAGTACTGCACAGGTCATTTTAGCAGAGGGAGAAAGGAGGTTCTCTCCTGTGACTGCACGGTGGATTGATAGATACAGACGCTACTACTGCTTGTGCTAGGTGACAGCCTGCTTGGATTTCCTATCATCGAGACACTGCAGATCCAGGACCGGCAGCAGGGCTGCTGAACTTCTCTCATGGTTGGTAATGCAGCTCCTGCTGGTAGCAGAGTTTGGGGCCATCCTCTCTGTAGGTAGAGGCAGTCTAATACTCATTCAAGTCTTCAGCGAGGAACGGCAGAGCATAGTAGCGACCTCTTATGGAATTATGGCTTTAGAATATTGCCTTGGGTTAGGCTGGCAAGGTCCTATTTATTTGATAAAATGTGAATAAATGCTGTGGCCATTTTCTCCACCTCTGTCTCCTGGTGTTTCATTGAGATATGTAACAAGGGGGTTCAGTGGGGTGCCTCAAGGCGAAGGGTCAATTGAGGAGTCCCCTTGTCATGCAAATGTGTGTGCAAATCATGGCAAATTGAGTGATGTGTGTGCCCAATTCTATTGGCATAATCGTACTGCTGCAATTGATGCAGGGCATTGGGGGAACCTTGGTGCTACCACCTGGTCCGAAGAAGGCAGTAGATCCAGGGTTCCCCTGTGTTAATAGAAACAGTAGAGCTTCACTCAGAACAGAAGGCAGGAAGGACTGAGCGATGCCAATTGCAACTATACAAGAGGGCAAGAAGCACATTGTGATGCAAGTACCTTTAATAAAAGTTGCTTTACATGCAACTGACTAAAGGGAAAGTGAGGGGACCATAACTGCACTTGCAGATGTGTATGAGCATTAGAGTGCTCATCTCTGTTTTAGACAATACAGGTAAGAGACCTGTTATCCAGAATGATTGGGACCCGTAAAAGGGGTCAATAATTTGGATGTGTATACTTTGTCTGCTAAAAATCATTTAAACATTAAATAAACACAATATGATTGTTTTGCCACCAATAACGATAAACTGTATTATATCTTAGCTGGAACCATGTACAAAGTACTGTTTTATTTATAGAGAAAAAGCATATATGTTTTAAAATTTTTAACTATTTGGTTAAAATAGAGTCTACGGGAGATGGCCTTCCCGTAATTTGGAACTTTCATCCAGGTTCCCAGGTAACGGATCCCATATCTCTACATAGTTACAGTATCTGTATCTATTTAAAAGACAATACAAACCTATTTAACATTTTGACAGTACCCTATGTTTTAACCCAGGGGAAACCCTTAACCTTTTTTAATCATGAGCCACAGCCAAATGTAAAAAGACTTGGGGAGCAACACAAGCACCATAAAGGTTCACAGAGCTTACAGGAGGCTTTATTTGGTACTAAACTTGTTTTTATTCAACCTAAACTTGCAGATAAGTCAAGAATTCAAAAATAACTATGTCAGGATCTTACCTGTCCTGCTCCAGTGCGCAGATCCTCTCTGGCCTGGGGCCGTAATGGCTGTGCTTTCCAGCGCAGTTTGGTGCGTCATGACACGGCCGTCGTGACATGGGCGGAAGAGCACTATTTAGACTGGCTTCTGCTTAGGGTAAGTGCTCGGACATTTTTTTCCTAGCTGTTTTTTGTGATTTGAATACTTTCTACTGCTTTTAACCCTCGCCTGCCTGACTACTCCTTCGGATACCCTCTGCTGTACCTTTGCCTGTACTTCTGACTACTGTTGCTGACCCATGGCCTGACTGTTATTCTTCCAGATCATCCTTCACTGTACTGCACCCGTGCTTCTGATTCCCGTTGCTGACCCCTGGCCTGACTTGGATTTCGATTGTGGTTGCTGCCCAGTTGCTCACCTAGCCAGCATATTAACCCTCAGCCTATCGGAGACTCCACTGTGGTTTCCCCTACGAGAGCCATCGCTTTCACAAGATCCACTCTGTGTAGATCTTTGTCAGACTTTTCTGGGCTCTCATACCTCGCCCCACTTCTCTCTCTCTGCAGCCTGAGAGTACCAGTGGGAAGCTGTAAGGGCAGTCCTCCTCGGCATTCCTGGTTCCTGCACTCGGTAAGCTTGACAAACTCCCTGGTTTGGGTGCACTGAGAACAACATCCAAGGGGTTTGTAGGCAACATATTGCTCACAAGCCACTGGCTGGGGATCCCTGTCTTAACCTCTATCTAGTATGATCCCCCTCAGTAGTGTAAACACCATACAGCAGAGCCTGAGACAATGAGAGGGTCCTAAAGGTCCCTGGGTCTGTTGTATGGTTTCCCCTGGCCCAGTTTGCCATTAGCTATAGGGTAACAACACACAGGGAATTTTATGTTTGACTTGCCAGCTTCACCATGACAAAATGTCAAGAATTGTCTATGATAATTATCATAGATTTGATATACATGGTAAAATAGCGACACTGCACACAATTAGGAGCCAATTTCTTTCTCTGGACCCATCCTATTTCCATGTGAACTGGTCACAGGACTGACCTGGGATATCAGTTGACCTAGTTTTTCATTTGGGTGAAATAGAATTGTTTCAAGGGGTTAAGGGACGATGCATACAGTCTATCAGGAAGTTTAATAAGAAAACAGTAAACCTGCATGATATGTTGTTGCATGTTCAGCAACTCACTAAAAAAAGAATTCCATTGCTTAGTTTATGTTATTATAAAAGGAGATTAGGTGCTGGTTTACTTAGTGACCAGGTCATTATATCTTTGGAAACTATTGTATATCCTAACTGACATGAAGAAATACATAAATATATTACATAAATATATTTAACATTTACATTGGTATCTCTACCCTGCTATACAAGTCCTTCTACTTTCGCCTGGAGCCACCATGATACATAATATTCCACTATTATTTACAAAAGTGACCAGAGACAATAGGATAGTATTACATGACTATTTAAAGAGAAGATTACACAAAGTGCACATATAGAGATGGCTGTGGAAGTGAACTATCTCTAACAGTCAATGGAAATCACCGGTGGTCATGTAGCCACCCATGGGCAGAGCTTGGGCAGTGGAAAGGTGAAATTTGTTCAGTTAAATGATTAGTTAATTCCATAGTTACATAGGGTTGAAAAAGAGTCCATCAAGTTCAACACTTCCAAGTAAACCCAGCACACACAAACCTATACTTACCTATCTATACACTCACATACATAAACCATATATACCAACATCAATACTTACTGTAGATATTAGCATCACAATAGCCTTGGATATTATGTTTGTTCAAGAACTCATCCAGGCCCCTCTTATAGGCATTAACAGAATCTGCCATTACCACATCTCTAGGAAGGGCATTCATAGGCTTGTAGAGAAACCACAGACAGAAAAACATTACAGATTCCTCTGATTCTGATAAGGCTTCCTGGAAGGATGCCCTTAAATATATCGGCAACTGTTCTCCTTCACATGCTGTTATGGTTATTTATTATAAAACAGAATATTTCAATTGTTCCATCTCAGTTCTCCCTGTTAAATATCTTGCACTTCTTACCTATGCATTTGAAACCACCATAACTTACCTTATTAAATGTATAAAAAGTAAAATTAGAATTTGAGAACAAAACGAAACAAAACGAAAATCTAATGTAATGAATACATTTTTCCGTTTTTTGTTTTACTAAAGTTTTAATAATAAGTTCCTGTAACCGATATAAATATCATGAAGATAAGCAAAACTACCCCTATGCCACCCCAAACCGGTTGTATATATCTCTTCCAGTTGTGAGGCAGCAGAAGCATTCCTTTCATACAGGGCCAGAACTAGGGGAAGGTAAAAGTGGCACATGCCTAGAGAGCAAAGGTGGCACATCTGTCACCTACCCATAGTCCGTGTTCTTGTCCCCCCCACCACCTGCTCGTCATTGTCCCCTTGTGCTGCTGCCACCAACACCACTGCGTTGTCAGCATGCGTCGCTAAGGTGGCTGGTCGAGTTGCCTAGGGTGCCCAGCTGGCATGGCCTGCCACTGCTTTCATGCATTCCATTCCAGTACGTATGTAAACAGTACCCCAACTTATGGAAGGATCAAGCACCTTTACCAAAGCATGAGTGACAGAATTTAACTTACTGGTAAATTTGTGATACCCTATAAGTGCCTCCTCTCTCACACCTTACATCATAGCCCCATCCCCAAATAACGTTACGATCCACCCCTGACCAAAAGGGATGGTATTATGAATTAGAAATGGTGGCAACTCTACGTAACTACCTTAACCTTCTCATTGACTCCAATGTATCGTGGCAAAATTTGAAGCTTTCACTGGATGGCAAACTTTTAAACAAAGCAAAACTCCCGAGTTTGCTCATCACTATGACAGAACCAACAATCTAATGGCAAGTTAACCTGTTCAGAGTATTATATTATTAGTACTGATGGGCTGGGGAAGTATGGGGTAGTTTTGTTAGAAAAAAAACCATAAAGTGGTGCTTCATGATTAGTAATACTGACAAATTCCTATCAGTTATAGAAATGTGTCAGTATTGCTTTAACCTAAGGTTGCCCCAATTTTATAACCAGTAAATGTTACCTGATGATGGGTGCTGTGGGTTACCTGGTGTTCCTTAATTTTATTACCCCATAAATGCCTTCGGGGACTATTACCAACCTAGAAATTCTTTATAATATTTTTGTGCCAAGCAGAGAAGTCACTTAACATCCCAGGCTATATGTTGCTTTGAAACCTTTCTGCTGCAGGAAGGATTAGGAGACCACTTGAAAGTGACAGGGCTGAAGAGCAGGTTGTCTAACTGTCAACAGATGTGGTGTTTTGCTGATTACTTGGAGGCGGGGGTTAAATCCATACTCTGGAATGTTTCTTTTGAAAGGATTAGAAGATATTATCAAATTAGCTCACATTTACTAAAGCTGGCCATACACGTACCAATCATATTTTACAACATGTGTATGATGCCCACCTATCCTGATCAATATCTAAGTAATATGGATATAGGTCAAATCAGAAATCAGACAGGGTTGAAAATTTAATCTTCCAGGGCAACAAGTTGGCCAGTGTGGATGCTTTATATTTTATATATATATATATATATATATATATATATATATATACAGTCCAAAAGAATTTCAGCACACCAAACCTATAAATGCAAATTACCTAGGTGCTACCTCCGTGTATCCAATTATCCACAAGTCCAGAAGTATAAGGTGCACACCAGGATTTTAAATATAAAACATGACTTTTATTACATCATAATGATAAAACAGGCCAACGTTTCGGTCTCCACCTAAGACCTTTATCAAGACCATAACTATGATTAAAATCAGCGAATAAATAGGGAAGGTGGAGACCGAAACGTTGGCCTGTTTTATCAGTATGATGTAATAAAAGTCATGTTTTATATTTAAAATCCTGGTGTGCACCTTATACTTCTGGACTTGTGTATATATATATATATATATATATATACTGTGTAAATATATACAGTTACATAGTAATCGAGGCAACCTGCTCCGCTATAGGGCGAAGAAGTGTGGAGAGTTTGAGTGTTGTACACCTAAAACTGTTGGAGGAGTAGCGTTTAGAAAATGGGGGGTGCTAAGAATAATAATAAGAAAAAGCGGAAAGAATAAGCTGAAGTCGAAGAACAGTATGTTGGGTTGACCTATAGGCAACTTTTTAGGTACATTAATATTTTTACAGTTTTTTCGTGTCAGTATCACTTTAAGATGTACATGTATGATATTACCCACAGATAGGTCCTGATGTAGCAGAACTGGTAAATATGCAATGAAATCTGTATCGTTTTACGCACATCATTATTCTCAGTGAGCAGCTCGTTCCCAGTGAAGGTACAACACACCCGCACACAAGAAAAACCTCCCTTACATCATTTTGTTCAGCACAGATCATTTACGTTTGACTATAGGGCTCATTTACAAATTGAAAGTACTGTATATAAATGAAATATGTATATCTATTTGTAAATTAACTTGTGATAAGCTGTGGTTTCCAAACATCCCCTCCTCTCAAAGAATATATAAAGAAATAAGTGGGCCTTTCTATAGAGATGCCCAAAATCTTTCATAACTGTCTGAATAAAGAACACTACACAGAGCACCCTACCTAATCCCAAGTCCTGTGTGCATATGGAAACCCCAACACAATTCATTGTAATGATCCAAGTCTTACCTGCAGTCACAAGTGACTTGTCCTCAGGGATGTTACAGTTTCTGAATTAGGGTAGCCACATATATGCCAAACAGAATGTGCAAAGGGCCACATTTGTTTTGCTTTGATTGTCTGTGCGTATTGTACAAAAAATGCAGCTTCACCTTTGCAAGAGAAAAAACAAAAGAAAAACTGATTTGCATTTGGCAAGAGAAAAAAACATAAGAAAAAAGTCCCATTGACCTTTTGCATGGAAAAAAAAACTTCTGTTGACTTCAATGCATTTGGCGCAAGAAAAATACTCAAGAAAAAATGCTTATTGACTCCAATCCACTTGGTGCAAGAAAAAAAAAACATAAAAAAGATGCCCAATTACATCAGTGCATTTGGAGTGATGAAAAACACACGGCAAAAACCCCATTGATTTTAATGCATTCGGAGTGAGGAAAACCTCAATTTGCACATCCAAGTCCACTAACCAATGAATTTGGCATGAGACTAAACTCCAATGCTTTTGGTGCAAGAAAATACACCCACTGACTCCAGTGCATTTTGTGTGAGAACAAACTCCCACTGAATTATATTACTATTGACTCCAATGCTTTTGGTGCAAGAAAATACACACATTGACTTCAATGCATTTGGCGTGAGAAAAAATGTGAGGAAACTGCCTATTGACTCTTTGCTTTTAAAAAAATTGTCCAATGCATTTGGCATGGGAAAAAACACCCACTGACTCCAATGCATTTTGCACACCAATTGACGAATGCTGGACCAAAACTGGAGAAAAAATGCCTATTTGCAGTGAAATATCACCTACTGACTCCAGTGCATTTGGCAAAGTTTCCACAAAACTTTTTCTCATTATCTCATTAATTGTCATCAATCATATTTCCCGCCTATGAAGTGAGCATGCTTAAAGGCTGCAGGGTTTACATAAAATCTTAGTTGGGTTCAAGTACAAGGTATTGTTTTAGTATTGCAGAGAAAAAGGAAATCATGTTTAAACATTTGAATAAGTTGATTAAAATGGAGTCTATGGGAGTAGGCCTTTCCGTAATTCAAAGCTTTCTGGATAATAGGTTTCTGGATAAAGGATCCCATATCTTGGCAAATAAACATAGTACCAATAAGACTTCCCTATCCTATAGCCGAGAAGCATAATTGTTAAGGTAAATATAATTCAAATATGTTAGGATTCTCTTCATCCCTAAGCAGACCAAGCTGTATAGTTTTCATGATATTTTATTGATGACAAAATCTATTAATGTAACAAAATAAATCCACAAATAATAATGTATTTAGCCTTGAAAACATATACCTGTACTTTAGAAAATGACTTCAACTGGCAGTCGGCCAGAATCTGTGCTGTTAACATTAGGTGTGTTCAGTGGAATTCAGGGCACCTTGCTGATTGTTCCCAGTTGCTATGTCAGCCAAGTTTCACGTTTTGACACGGAAGTTTTCATCTCTGACTGCATTATAAAAAGGCTACTATACATGCCAGGCTGGGATACAAACACTGGGTTATTTCAGGAAAATTGTAAAATCCACATATCCAAAGCAAACTAAAAAAAAATTGCCTATGGTTTCACCATTGTTTTTAATTCAGTTCACCAATTGTTTTTTTTTATTCCCACAATGTGGCTGTTTAATTCCTCTATCCTCAAAAAACAGTATTTTGGTCACGCTTTATGGCTGGTATTATAGCTGTCTAAAGGACCATTATTATTATTATTATTAACAGTGGGCACAGATTCTTTAAGAGTCATATTGTTTTAATCAATATACAGTAACTGGGTTACTGAGCTAAGTTAAGCAAAAGAAGAGAAATACAAACCATAGCAATGTTATGAGAATGGGACCCAATCATTTTTAAAAATGATTCCCTTTTTTATCCACCCCATTTGGAGATCCATACCTAAAGTATGGAAGGGCCCCTTATCCAGAAAACCCCAGGATTCTGGAAAACAGGTTCCATACCTGTATTTTACAATAGAGGATACATTATTCACTATATTATTTATAATAGATTATAACAGTCAGTATAAAACATTTTGGTCACTACTTAATTTCTACATATGAGCCCTATATTTTTTAGAAAATGTTATGTTTTGTAAGAAATATTTACAGTCCCTAAAGATTTTTTATATATGATGGTATTCTCCTCTATAATTAGGTTTCTTGGTTAATATTGGTTTGCATATAGAGCCTTTAAAAAAGATTGCCAGTTTTAAAATGCCAAAAGAGCATCTTTATACTGATATACTTGGCCTATTCTCTAAATATTTTCAAATGCTCTATGGTAAATTCTTAAATGAAACATGGCCAATGGAGTGCATTTAGCACAAATGACTTCTCAATATCAAGAGTAAATATGTTGAAAACGGGAGCCATTAGCTCACTTTCCCTGGCAGTATTTGTTCTAACAAATTCCTCCTTTCCCCCAGTGCTTTCAGTAACAATAGCAGAGCATTAGAATGAGTGCTTTCTCCTGTCAAGTCACTTTAGACCAAAAAATGTTGTAATGTTACTGCAGAGAATTTTTGGAAGAAGCTGACCAACAAATCCCTTTTCTGAAAATGCGTCCATATCCAAGCAAGATTCTCAGCATAAGCGCTATCATTTGTGCACCATTACATTTAACCTCCACAGATTTTTTTAGGTTTCCGTCTTGTTCCAGAACCAAACCCTGTATTTATTGCACCCATACTTTTCTTATCAACGTTAATAATTTATACATTTTTATCCTATTTATCAAAATGTGAGTTTAGAGCTTAATACATAAAAACTTACCCACGTTCTATTCATTCCAATAGGATTTTTAGAATCGTATTTATAAAATTCTATGTATATTTATCAAATGGTGAATTTTTATGTATTAAGTTCTAAACACACATTTTGACTAATGTGCCCCATAATATAGTTTTTGGACGGGCACTTGCTACAATCTATTGCATGCCAACATGCAAAGTGCAAAAACCATGCAATGTTTTTCTTGGAATGACTCCTGATATACTTGTGCCCACTGAAAGCCTTGTTGAAGATCCAGAACTATCCAGAACCCCTAAAATAGCAGTTTAAATACAGATGACGTTTGAGTCACTTGGCAAGACAAAGCTACATGATAAAATGATTCTAACATGATCAAAGAAGAATTTTTCTAATGCTATACACATAACTACTCAATGTTAACTTGAAAATACAAAATAGCAAGAAAAAGATTAAATAATACATTAGGGCTCTATGTGTTGCATCGTTTCAAAATACTGCTATTTGGAGTATAGGGGAGTGTATTTACTTCTCAGAAGACAGATTGCAAACAGCAAGTGCTTTAAGCTGAACTGCAAAAATGGAGCCTGCCTGCGTATCCCTAATCAGTGGCGTAACTGTAAATCCTGGACTGGGATTCAAAATAGGCCCTGGCATTTTAAGGACACAGAGGCCCAAACAGCCCCACACCAGCCCACTAAGTAGTAACTGTCTAAGGCATCTTACATTGACAGACTCCACAGCAGGCTGGGCCTGCTTACAACACATATATGCAGGCATGGGGGTCTTGTCTTCAGAAGCTGAATTAATATGCACTGTTTTCGAATGTGGTCCGTACATACCGCATACTTTGGTATATCTATGCATATTGGGCATCAAACTAATCAGTCGACCTCTGAAGCTCATATTTAGGGTGATTTGCCTTTGTATATAAGATATTGTGTTTGATAAATGCTGCAAATTGAAGAATTTTTAGGTGGTTTTCAGAAATACCATCAAAACCGCTAACTTTTTGGAAATGTCATCAAAGTCGCCAATTTTAGGAAAGCTATGTGGTTTGGTACTTTGGAGCAAAAAGACGTTTGTACCTATTTTGATTTTATCAAAATTTGTCCTTTCCAAAAATATTTGGTTTTATGGGGGTCTTTGTACATTTAGGGGGTCTTATGACCAGGCATGGACTGGGATTCAAAATAGGCACTGCCATTTTTAAGGACACAGATCATATGTTAGTTTACAACAAAAGGTTGCTCCTCAAAATGAAGTGGTGCATTTAGCTGGATGCTGCACTGTTGGGTATATGTTGCAATACTGATCGAGAGCTCACCATATCTCCAGCAAATATAAAGTGGCCATGCAGAAACACAACCTTTTCAGCAAATACCTCACTACACACTGACCCATTACCCCCAAAAAACAGGGTGGGGGAATATAAAAATGGAGTTTAAGAATGTTATTTGCCAGCCAGCTGGCTCACGCCATTTTTGCAGTTATACTGCAGGTACAAGACTTACTGCATGACTTTAAGCACAATAACAGGAAGGACCCCAACTCAGTAACGCTCACCTAAACATTTCTATGCTGAGATCTTATTGTCACCACTATATGGCCTTTGGGCATTTAATTTCCAATAGGTTACTATGGCAAGCGGAACCAGTAGGAGAGGGATATTTTCCCACTAGTGTTTTCCGTGTACTCGCAGAGGCAGTCAGATCTCCCAATGTGACCTTAGACTTTAAACATATTTGATATACATGTTCCTCTATAAAAAAAAAAGCACATGACAGAAATGTTTTATGATTTCAGTATCTAACAGATTATTATTTGGGTTCTGTAATTCCAAAAACCCATTATCCAGAAAGCTCTGACTTTTGGAAAGGCCATAGACTCCATTTTCATATTTTTAAAAATGACTCCCTTTTTCTCTGTAATAATATAAAATAAAACAGTATCTTGTACTTGTTCCCAACTAGGGTATAATTAATCCTTATTGGAGGCAAAAAAAATCTTATTGGTTTTAATTAACGTTTAAATGATTTTTTAGTAGATTTAAGGTATGGAGATCCACATTACAGAAAGTCCCCTTATCTGGAAAACTCCAGGTTCCGACCTTTCTGGGTAACAGGTTCCACACCAGTACTATAAGAAAGTGCTATATAAAAAACTTTCACATCATTATTTATCATTGTTGTTTTTTAAAAGTGCTTTCAAATATTTCTGATCTTACAGACATATTTTAGTGATAACGTGAATAGCTTTTTGTGTTGTTATTTTTGTTTTGTGGTAGCACTGGTTGGTCTCAACAAGTCAAGGCAATGCTGCAGTATTAGGAGTATGTTAAGTGCATCACGGGCGCCCCACCCTTATAAACAATGGATACATGAAAAACGGTATGTGTTCCCAGCAATGTGAATGCCTTGCTGGTTAGTGTAAGACGTGATTCCTACAGCTGACCTCTAGTGTCTTTTAAAGTCTTTTATTCCAATGACAATTGCAAAGAAAACACAGCAAGGCAACTGAGTTGATTGGTAGCTTTTCACGGGTATTAATAACGTTTTACATCACAGTTCTTCATCTTGTATATAAAAGAGACAAAACATGACGTATTTGCATTCTTTAAAAGAAAGAAAACTATATCACAGTTATGGAAAGCTTATCATTCTGGTATATTCATGGGAAAAGTTAGCATTCCCTATTATATATGCAAAATTGTTGCTAGCTAATACAGTGGCCAATACAATCTAGTCATCGCTGGCTAACACTGGTAATGGTCCATGTGTTGGCCCTTAGTGACCACTAGCATTAGCATCATTGGCTTAACTTGTCACTACTATACCGCAATAGTGTAAATGTAGATAATAGTAACTCTGACTTTTTAAGATACAGAGCAGAGCTGTCCTATTGGAGGCCCTTCAACCAGATGTGGCCCTCCAAAGGCTGTTTATGGCCACAGTCTTCTTAAAGGCTCCACAGACTTCCCTGTATGACATCATCATTTTGATTTAATCCAGGCCTAAAACATGTTATATAAGAAATAATTGGCCTGCTACATGTAATAAGTTGGACTGCATTAATCTAGACCAGTGATCCCCAACTAGTGGCTCGGGGGCAACATGTTGCTCACCAACCCCTTGGATGTTGCTCTCAGTGCCCCCAAACCAGGTAGTTCTTTTTGAATTCCTGATTTGGGGGCAAGTTTTGGTTTAATACAAACAAGATTTCCTACCAAATAAAGCCCCTTGTAAGCTGATAGTGTGCATAGAGGCCAATCGCAGCCCTTATTTGGCTCCTCCATTAACTTTTATGATGCTTGTGTTGCTCTCCAAGTCTTTTTATATTTGACTGTGGCTCATGAGTAAAGGTGGCCATACACGAGCAGATCCGCTCGCTTGGCGATGTCGCCAAGCGAGCGGATCTTCCCCCGATATTCCCACCTACGGGTGGGCGATATCGGGGACCATTTAGGTAAAAAAAATAATAATCCGATCGTTTGGCCCTGGGGCCAGACGATCGGATTATGTGGGCGGCAATGGGGCAGTCGGATCGGGGACCGCATCAACGAGCCGATGCGGTCCCCGATCCGACCAGATTTTCTAACCTGGCCGATCGAGATCTGGCCAATTTCAGGCCAGATATCGGTCGGCCAGGCCGATCTGCTCTCCCCATACACGGGCCGATTAGCTGCCGAATCGGTCCAAGGGACCGATATCGGCAGCTATAGCCGGCCCGTGTATGGCCACCTTAAGAAAGGTTGGGGATCCCTGATCTAGAGGATGACTGGATCGTTGATGCAATAAACATTCATATATCAGCCAGAATTTTTTTCCAAGCTAGGACAAAAAGGGTCCTATATATTTAAAAACTAAAGCAAATTCTTTTTTTTAACAATGTCTACAATAGTTTTAGGAATTGTTTTCATTATTTTGATGTCCCTGGAAAAAATAAAGGGCAGGGAAATAACAAAAGACAAGGGGGAGATTTGGGGGTTGTAATAGTGATACATACGTAAGGACGAATGTAAAGAAGCCTGTGAGGTGATAATTGGGATATATTATCACTGGGCAAATCAGTGCTAAACTCTCTTCAGCCAGATACAGGAAGAACAACGAAAGCAAACATTATATTGGTTGCAATGGTTTACTGCCCAGGTGCAAATTTTCCCAGTTTTAATAAATGATCTCTTAAGAATGGATAAAGGAGAGACATGCAATATTGGCAGAATGTTGTAGAAGGGAACATTAACATAGAATGACAAATGTTTTTTGTGTGTAGAAATTGTCTTGAGTTTAATTAGTGTTCTTGTTATACCAGATTAACATATAAAGTTATCCCTTTTCCTGTGTCTGAAACATAATTCTCATTTTTTGTCTCAGATGGAAGGTCTAAAAAATTCTTTTTGGGAGCAAAATTGTTCATTTACCACAGACTGCATATCGCAGTCTGCCTTAGTGTCGGGCCTAGCTAGCCATGCACCCTAGACAGCCCAACAGGCCACCTCACCCACCACACTGCCCTTCTCCCATCGCTCTCCCCTGACTCACTGTCAGTTAGCATGCACATGTTCATCCCCAGGTGTTGGATCGGGTGAGGAAGAGGAGTGGGATTGCTATTGTATTGTTAAAAGAGAAATTATAATTTCTCTTTCAACAATAACAGAAATTCATTTTAGGTTACGGAAACTGGAATTTACCCAGGGTGGTGCAACTTTCATGTCACATTCTGATATTTTCCTTTAAATGGATTCAGGCTACCACCCCTCAATTATTATTATTAACAATAATAACATAACAATAGTTTATAAGGCACAATCATTTTCCACAGTCAGGCTGTATGATAAGGTGTATACATTAAACAGATTAGATAGAAAAACAGATACAAAGGGGAGTACTCTGCCCCTTAATTCAGATATATCTACATTTAGGCAGAAAGGAAAACAAACTAATGGGTTATATTTGTTACTCATCCTTATACAGGTTTGTATTGGGAAAAAATCCTTCCAGTAATTACTGAATGCTTAGCAAGAGTAAAAATAAAATATCATGAAAGTCCTGAAGCTGACAGTGTACAGGGCATTATTGGTTGCTGCGTCAGCAACTCCTGAGCTAATTGATGTCTTATATATTGAACCAAAATTGTAGCCTCCTCAGCCAACATCTTATCTGGACTTGGGCAGATATTGACTGGGAAGGTTGAAAAATAGTAGATAGTAGATATTACTGTGTATGGCCATCTTTAGATTATATAGTTGATGCTATCAAAGAGGCACAAAGCCAAAAGCTTGCCATTTCCCTAAATGATGTTTATTTTGGTGTGTGTCTAAGGGGAGTGTGCTTGGAAAGAGGCATCTGGGGAAGGAGCACATAGGCTCCCAGTGTCAGCTGCCTGGGTAAGAATCCAAGCTACAATGCTACCTTGTAACTAAGCAAGCCCCCTTCTTAATTGCAAGTGATAAGAAAAGTATTTATTCATTATTGACCCAGTTCCTCAACTCAGTGACCCAGTTTCTCTGCTGATTCTCATTCATTTGAGGACTGAGTCTTGGCTATTGGGATTCATTGTCATGTTAAAGGATTGGGCACGTTTCTGAGATATTGTCGTAATTATTTCCATTTTCTTGAATAAGTTCAGTTCTTTGGGCATATGCTAAAGTAGGTAATTAGTATATCTATCCATATATGATGCTTCTATATGTGAGTGTGTGTCTTTGTCTGTGTTTGTCAGGTCTCTAACTTTAACTGTCTTGGTCCTTTTTTTCTTGAAAGGTCTTTATTTTGCTGAAGTCTATAGAAAGCAGATGAGATTTATTTTACTAGGCACAGGCGGAATGCCTTACATCCTCAAGTGGTCAAAAGTTTCTTCAATAGCAAGGCATTGCTCTACCAACATACTGGAAAGACACCCAGGATAAGGCAGCTGGAATACAGTATGCTAATGAACTCAATTGAAACCATAACAGGTGTCCACAATGTGCTGCTGTTTACCCAAGCCAGACATTTGTATGGTAAGTCTGGGTTTAGCAGGCAGCACTTTGTCTTAGTCAGGATGTTGGCTGCTATTTCAAAAATGTGTATGCAAATGTATTTCTATTAACTACTTCAAGACATGGCAGCTAACGTACTTCTGCAATAATATACTTTCCAAGAAAAACATTTGTGAAGTGAAGGATCGTCTTAAAGAATTACCATGAAAGATTCAAAAAAAATTACAGTCATTCAAATAATTTGTCATGTATGTATGTATGTATAGCTTTATTTATAGCGCTACTTATGTACGCAGCGCTGTACAGTAGAATACATTAATACAAACAGGGGGTTAATAAGATAATAATAGATAAATACAAAGTACAACAATAAATACAGATAGATACAAGATAAATACAGTTGCAAAAAGTTAAGAGTCGAGGACACAAGAGGAAGGAGGTCCCTGCCCCGTAGAGCTTACAATCTATATGGGAGGGGTAACTAACAGACATAAATAGGCAAATGCGGTATAAGTGCTTTATGTTTTTTAAAGGGGACTTGTAATTCTGTGGGCTCTGGTCAAATGCCCTTTCTGCCCTATTTTTAAATTCTCTCTGTTTTTCATAAAAAAAAATAATTCTCATTTCACTCTCCAAAGCTGCAGCTCACTATCTGATAAATCTGATCTAGGCTATTTAGTGATTCTCTTTTGTTACAACTCATCCAGTCTGATAAACTGGCTAAGCAATATGACTTACAATGAATAACGGACCTTTTCTGTTTTCTGTTTAATGTTTAAAAAGAACATTAATTAATTTTAATTAATTAACATTCATTTTGCATTGTTTGTTTGCCTGATTGGTTTACATGTAGCAATTCCCATTCTTCTAAATTAAAAGGTATTTTCAGAAGCCATATTGCTCACGGGGGGGGGGGGAGGCGATCCCCTGAATAGAACAAAGTGCTACATGGGACATGCAGATAATATGAATTTGATATGTATAATAATAATAAATAATAATAAATATCACTTTCCAGCTCGGGCACACCTTTGTGCATTTCCCTATAATGGTCAGGCCTCCCCACTATTTAATTACTGATTTAGAGAAGAGAGTGCAATTTTAGCTTAAAAAGAAATCCATTCTAACATGTCTTCCTATAGGGCGATGAAGAACTGCTTTTGGGGAAACATCTGCTGATAATTTTGTTGAAGGTGTCTGATATTGACGAGTGAAACTGCCCTGTTTTGCTTTGCCAAAAAATTAGTGATCCGCATAAAAATTCACAAAATGGCAACAGTTCACCAAATGCATTGGAGTCAATGGATTTTATTTTTTTTTTGCTGCACTTCCTGTAGCGCCAAATGCAATGGACTGTGTTTTCTTGCACCAAAGGCATTGGAGTCAATAGGCATTTTTTTTCTGTTTTTCTCACACCAAATGCATTGGAGTCCAATATTTGCCAATGCAAAAAACAATTTTTTTTCAGTGGGTAAATACATGCCAAAATTCTAGCACAGGTTCATGGAAATTTTTGCCACTCACAAAAACAAGAATTTCGCTTATCCCTTGATGAAATTCTATATAAATAATGGAATTTCTGTGTTTTTTAGAACTTTGACGACATTTATATTATTATGTTGAGACCTTATTAAAATATTCCCACACCTTGTGTCTCAACCCTTTCTCCTTGTAGATTGTAAGCTCTTTTGGGCAGGGCTCTCTTCACCTCTTGTATCGGTTATTGATTGCTTTATATGTTACTCTGTATGTCCAATGTATGAAACCCACTTATTGTACAGCGCTGCGGAATATGTTGGCGCTTTATAAATAAATGTTGATAATAATAATAATAATCCCTCAAACTTTTGAGGCAAGCTTTTTGAGGGTTAACAAATAGGCATTTATGCAGAAGCAGTAAACAGTTCTACGTCTATGTTTTGTAAATAGGCTCCTAAATTAAATTATTTACGGGTAAATTAATATAGCAAAATTATAAACAGACATGATTGTTGCTACTTCCTAATGCTTCTTTAGAATTTTGCTCTTTACAAATGACCTGTTAGAGTGCAAAGTGCATATGCCTTAGGAGCATTAATAGTATAGAAAAAAAGATGTATTTTGAAATAAATATATTGATAAATAGTGGATTAATCTCACTGATAACAAATAGTAGCCTTGCTGAAAAGGTGCATGCTTTAAACAAAGGTTTCTGTTGAGTAGGAACAGGTAAAAGATGGATGGTTTGTTAAACATTGCCAGCATACTTTACTAGTGCCATTCAGCGGTCATAGCTAATGGTAACAAGGGCATTGTGTTGCAGGCCCATTTGCTCATTGCAGCCAACGTAGTACTACTTCTTATCTTTGTTAGTCTTACAAAGATTAAGGTGGTTTCTATGTTTTCAATGCACTACAGTCCTTCATGAAAAACATTCCTTAAGGTCTCATGTCTTAAACACACACCCAATGACTTTATAAAAGCAGAGGCAGGTCTCGGCCTTTGTTTCATAAAATGACTTGCATAGTTTCTTTTCAGCTGTACTATCTGGAAAGTGATAATTAAAGCACATTGTTACATTTCTATTCACTGCAGATTAATGATCTTTAAAGGCAACGTTACATGCTCAGATTTGGTTGGGCAGTTTGGCCAGGTGATCCTGGTGGATTAAGGATTCTCAACTCTTATGGAAAAGGAAGGGAAAGGAAGTGAAGAGGAGTTGCATCTTTGATATATATATATATATATATATATTATGTAAGATAACCAGAAACAGTTAATCTGAGTTTACATTTTTCATCATTTTTCATTTCTTTTACAAACAGATGCACCTACAGCTGTGGCCCCAAGGCTAAAGTCATCATCTCATTCTGTTGGCAATGCATTCTTGCTTGGTGACAAATGTGACAAATGTGTTTCCTAGGATACAGAACTTTGTTTCCAGTCAGTCAACAGAATGACTTTGAAAAAACTTTTAATTGGTTTTCATCAAGTATAAGAAAGGTGCAAAAAATCACCAGAAAATTTCACAAGAAAAAAAGACTTCATTTATACTGAGCCCATGAAACCAGTGTAGGCACAATAGCCCTAATTAGTCTTTCAAAGAGCAGAGAGTTATGATATATAATCCCCAACTTGACAGAATGCCACATACTATATTTTTTTACTCATCTGTCATGTACAGGTATGGGACCTGTTGTCCAGAATGCTCGGGACCTGGGGTTTTCCGGATAGGGGATCTTTCCATAATTTGGATCTCCACAACTTAAGTCTGCTCAAAATCATTTAAATATTAAATAAACCCAATAAGCTGGTTTTGCCTCCAGTAAGGATTAATTAAATCTTAGTTGGGATCAAGTACAAGGTACTGTTTTATTATTACAGAGAACAAGGAAATCATTTTTAAAAAATAGAATTATTTGCCTATAATAGAGTCTATGGGGGATGGGCTTTCCGTAATTCGGAACTTTCTGGATAAGGGATCCCATACCTGTATATATTTTTTTTTTAATGAATAATTAATTCTAAAAGTAAAGGATGAAATAAAAGTTATGTTTTAATTAACTAATTAAATGGAGGGGCTAGTTAGAAAAATAAAAGCTAGGCTGACGGAAGGTTGGGGAAGGCTGAAATGAATGTTTCTTTTTTTACAAATAGAGCTTTTACCTTGATCTACGTCTATTTATTACATCATATATTGGGATGAGATACTTTTTCTGCCTGGTACAGATCTGCAATTTTACAACGTCCTTTGACTTTAATGCACTCGGTCGAAAAAAAACACAGAGAAGGAATGTCAATGTCCATTGCATGTGAATAAATTGTGGTAAAATTTCACCATATTGTAAATTTTTCCACATTTTCCTGATTTTTCTGTGAAGCTCATCACTAGTCATAAATGGTCTAAATATCTTTCTCTCTCTATCACCCAAATAACAGTTCTGGATTATTCATATATACATGATAGTTGTACTGCAATCTAGAAACCAATATTTTATTATTATTATTATTATTATTAATCCATCCTGTTTTCGTAATCATTTATGTTTCATCTCGTTATTTTTAGATATTGTTTGCAAAATTGAAACTAGAAGTAGTTCTTGTCTTAGGGCTCTGGCACACGGGGAGATTAGTCGCCCGTGACAAAACTCCCTGTTCGCGGGCGACTAATCTCCCCGAGTTGCCATCACCTGCCATCCCACCGGCGGCGCGATTTCGGGAAATCGCCGAAGTTGCCTCGCGAGGCTTTTTCGGCGATTTCCCGAAATCGCACCGCCGCATGTGCCATCTCACCGCCGACTTACATTTTCGCCGGTGGGATGGCAGGTGATGGCAACTCGGGGAGATTAGTCGACCGCGAACAGGGAGTTTTGTCGCGGGCGACTAATCTCCCCGTGTGCCAGAGCCCTTAATGTGGTCAAAGTGCCAGAATTGGCAATTAAAGTATGACAGTCTGGAGTCGAAAAAGGAAATCTAGTTTGCCATTAGCATCATGGCTGATATGGGTGAAGCCTACAGTACATGGCCAGATTGCACAAGATGTAATCAATGGGCAATAATTCACCAGAAACTTTAAGAAAGGAAGATTATAAGTCTTATAATATAGACACGTGTTTTATCATATTTTTTGCACTTATAATTATCTATAAATATGCCATCACATACTTAATACACTTTATACAAAATTCAGTTGCAATATTTGCTTTGATTTTCATACATTCTACTTAAAGTAAAACTATACCCCCAGACAATGTAGGTCTCTATAAAAATATATTGCATAAACAAGCTCATATGTAAAACCCTGCTTCATCTAAATAAACCATTTTCAGGATCATAGGATTCACAGGGCACACAAACAAGCCAAGGCACACATACATGCTAGGCCCCATCAGCCAATTAATGGACAGAGTTTTGCCTCTTGCTCCCACACTACTTCCTGTTACAGTTAAGCTGGCCATACACGCACCGATAATATTGTACGAAACCTTGTAGGTTAAAAGATTTTAATGGCGCCCAAGCAAAATCTATGTTCAGGGCTGAATCGGCAGAAGGAGGTAGAATTCCTATTGTTTCTACCTCCATATCTGACGATTCAGCCCTGAACATCAGTGGAGGGTTGGAACAATCTTTTGTGCACCCAGATCGAATGTGTGGCCAGCTTTAGAGCTGCATTATTTCCTGTCATGTGATCTCTGAGGGGTCACACAGCCCATCACTAAATGGTGGCTCAAGGGATAGGATGTAAAAGGGCAATATTTACTGATATATATTCCATTTTGGCGAGATTCTTTAATAGGTCACTTAACTAAATATAAACTTTCTGTTTGTTTAGTATTCAATAGTGGTTTTGCTCTCTTTGTTTTGGTTAACCTTTTTTATCATTCGTAGGCATCATCTGCTGCAGTCAGTTAAAGTTATCTTCAGCTTCTGAAGAGAAGTAAACCCATTTTTTTCTGTTTGCAGCACTTAAATTTTATTATTTGAACCCTAACATTTTAAATGGTATATATGGTTGCCAGGGTCACTGGTTCTGGCAGTTAGGAAGCAGAGTGTGAGGCTAGTTTTATTGTTGTTATTATTGCTTTTGTATTACTTATCTTTCTCTTCAGACCCTTAACATTCATCTTCTATTCTGGCATTTAAACCACTGGCCGGTGGCCGAGGATCTGGTGACCCCATAAATTAGATAAGTCAAAGAGTCAAAACAAAGAGGTGCAGGCAGCATGGCGAGGGGTGGTTTCTATGTTACACTAGCCCTATATTTTCTATTTTTCAGATTTATTTATTTCTTCCTTAAGAAGTTTGAAGATTTTCTCTGATTGTGATATATTGTAAAAACTGGAGCCAATTTAAAACTTCATAAAAAGTAAAACAAATCCATGGGCAGATGGTCTTAGAATGTGGTCTATCTTCTTATAATATTAACATGGTAATTTTAACATGAACATGCCAATGCCATTCTTTGCTGAATCAGTGTAGATATAAATAATGGAAACCTATGATATTGTAATGCCTCACACAAGATTGATTTGTTTTATGCTTTAATCCACTGTCTAGAATCCCTGTTAAACATTTGGTACTGGTTCTTATATTGCTAGGGAAGACTTACAAGAACTGACCTTGCATGTTGAACCTTGCACAGACCCCAAATGGAAGTGCTCTTGGATTGCGCTTTTGCATCTCCTAGTATTCTTGTACTTTTGTAAAGAGTCTAAGAGACCTGTATAATTCTACATTTATATTTACAACACCCATTTCCCATGCCATTTTCTAACATAGGACAAATGTGCCATGCCAAGAGGAGGGGTATTAGTTGTCCACAATTACAAAGTTGGAGTGATCTTATATTTACCAGCTCAAGATCTACTGGTAGATCATAATGTATCTTTGGGCACCACTTGATTAGAAAAAGGGTAAAATAACTACTTGTATCAACTTTAAACAATATTAGTAACTGGATATTTGAACTTCAGTAAATGCCAACAAGAAATTAGTATGCTGCACTACTTTGCATCTATAGGCCGCTTTCTAGCTGGAGACATTTTTTTTCTAGCAGGGGAGGGGCCAGTGGAGGGCAGCTCTTGCCTAAGGTGGGGTTAAACTGTGGTCTACTCCAAATACAGTTCATATTTGGTACAGGGAGCCCATGTTTCCCAGTGTCTGAAGCAGACACATTTGGGAACAGCTTTCACCAGGGACAAAGGCCCTGAGATGAGTCCCTGAGAAACAATAAAGTATGGGAACCTTAACTTGTTTATAAGAAAATTAAAAAAAAAATACATTATAGAATTATAGAAGAGTTGTATAAAAATCCAGATACATTTGAAATTGCAAGACAAAAATGCTGTACAATATACAATCAGCAAGGCAAATATTGAATGGACAGTGTGGCTTGATAGTACAATCCATTCAAGATAAGCTCGGAGAAAAAAATCAAGAAGCAATTTTCAAACAAAGAATTAATGAGGCTGGAGTCCATCTCTCAAGTTTTTCCTAGATAGCTTCTTTTCCACCAGGGATACTGAGATTAATGATAGAACACAGAAGTTTCAGGCAAGAACAGAATCAAATAAAAAGAAAATCTGTACACCTGATGCTAACTGTCACCAAAATAAAAAAGAGGACATAGCAGAAATACAGAAGATAATCAAATAATCATAGCGTGCCAGTTGGGTTGTGGGTCTTATCCATATTTCTTATCTTATATTTATTGCCTATATTATCTATATTTTACTTTTATAAGCATTATTGATTTTTTTTCCACAGCCCACTTCTGATGATGTTATGGATCAGGTTGTAGATAAGGCAGTTGCGGGTTTGGTCAGGTAGCAGGTAAAATCAAGTAAAAATGCGGGTTGAAAGTCTAGGTTGCAGGTCTAGGTCTCAAAAATTGGTTCCACGCAGGACACAATAGGTTTTTTTGTAAAATCATTTTTGTTACTTTTCTGTAGAAGTATATACCGTATATACTCGAGTATAAGCCGAGTTTTTCAGCACTAAAAATGTGCTGAAAAACTCATGCTTGGCTTATACTCGAGTATATAGGCTGTGCTGACATTGGGCGTCTGCACACCATTACCACCCCCCATGCCCGCGCGCGTCTCTAGCAGGCGCTTTGTGTGTGGCACGCTACTCAGGAAAGAAGAATAGATTAGGGGATGTCTGGCTGCATGCACGGACCAGGGCACACGAGAGCGTCTCTACCTGCTGCTCTGTGTGTGGAGCTCTGTGTGTGGCGCGCTCGTCTGGGAGGATTAATAACTTGGGGGATACCTGGCTACGCCCAGCAGGCAAACGGACCAAGTTCTGCCACTGCGACAATGGACTGCCTCGATGCCATAGTGTGCGTGTTACAGGTGAAAAGGGGGTTGTTTCGAGGGGCATCGAGGTACATTGCTGGGGGGCACGGCACCAATATTTTCTTCTTCTCCCTGATGTTCTTTGCATGGGCTTAGGCTGTCCTGCCAAATACCCAAGGCCACTCCAATTTTTATAGAAAAGGGTCATTATTTTAGGTCACCTTTCACTAATCTGCAGCTGCAGCATTATATATTTATGAAGAGTTCACAGGGGGTCATGCTGAGTGTCCTTTATTAATTATTTGATTATTGAAACTTAGCAGTAGCTGCTGCATTTCCCACCCTAGGCTTATACTCGAGTCAATAAGTTTTTCCAGTTTCCTTAGGTAAAATTAGGTACCTCGGCTTATATTTGGATCGGCTTATACTCGAGTGTATACTTTAATGTTTATGTCAAATTATTGAGCTTATATTTATGAAGCCTGTTCATGTTTATGAGTATTAAAGACATTTACTGCTTGATAAAACAAAAATTAAGCACTGTTATTTCCTGAGAGTCAAGAAATATATTTAAATTTAAGGAACAATTTCCAACTTTTGGGAATCCCTCTGGATTACCCATTTTGCTGTTTAGTAAATCTTTCATACAAATTTAATAAATATATTTTTAAGTGTTGATTGCACCAGTGATCAGAAAATCAGCAATAGAGAGCAATCTTATATACCAGTCCATTCCTAAATACAAGTTACCAGTAAGTTATCTATATATTGCAGTTTTTTTTTGATGACCAAGTGCAGGGTATAGCAGATTTAGAAGAAACCACGCATGGATGCCATACTTCAGGCTGGAAACTTAGCTCTGTTTATAACTGTTCTCTCCACTCTCTCTGCTCTGAGTCCAGTCTTCCATTCCTGTGTCCTCAACTTTTTTCAATACTCCTCCCAGCAGAAAATGCTAATGAAAATAATCACTTATCATATTTACAGGAATGGCTGGAACAACATTACAGTGAGGAGTAGTTTTTGTTTCCAAATGTAATTGATATTGGAGCATATTTTTCAATGGAACATTCTCCAGAAGATACTCACGGGTACAAATCCTTTCAGTCATGACTAATTAAACAATTTGCTGATTACTTGTTACAGGTAACTGCTCTGGTGTTCTGATTTTACTTGTGTTTCACAACTTCTTGCAGACAGGATTAACTACAGTAAGTGCAATGATATGGGGAGAGACGTAGGGGCAGATTGAATTTTTTTGTGGTGGAGGCCGTATTGGCAAATGGTGTTGGTGGCCTTTATTTTTAATCTGCCGGATATATTTTGTCTTCATTTAACTCCCAATCTCTGTAGAGTTTATATTACAGAGTTTGCAAGTTGTATTGTGCATGAGGTGCAAGGCAACTCTTCAACTAATACCTTCTCTATGTATCAAGTCTGGGGCTCCCATTGCACCCTGCCCTTTGGCATACTGTTCTTTTCACCTAGGCTATTTGTACCATGTGTTAGTTTAATAAACTTTTTTTTGATTTTGCTTTATTTTTTCATGAGCAACTACCTTTTTTTACCGAAATCCTGGAGTGCCTGCCTTTTTTCTATGTGATTTACCCAAGATGGCTCCCTTAAACTGAAGGTCTGGGGCATGAGCACCTGGGCCCACCTTTACTACGGGTGAGATCCTGATTTAACATTTTACTTATGAGCATATGTCCCTCTTTGATAATACTGTTCTTTTCACCATTAAAATTGTAGCCCATTTTAAAGGCTGTGTAAGAGCACGCCCATGTGCCACCTTATGGTGAAGGCAAATTTTTCTGCCTTTGATTGTCTCAAAATAATTTATGATTGTTATATTAGCAAGTCTGATTTTATTGTTTTTGCAACAAGGCTTATGAAAAAAGAATTACAGGATGGAAAGGGTAGCAGTCATACTTGCAAGAGCTCATTCATTAAATTATTGAGAAAATCATACACACATAGGTATATATATAGTATATATCAATAAAAATACAGCATTTAGGTTACCATGAAACATAATAAAATGTACTACATCCCCCTAATTTAACAGTTTTCTAAGAATTAAAAGATCTACTGTTCCCCTCTTGGATTTCCATGAGAAATGAACCTTGAGCCATGCTTACTCAGGGAATTAAGGAGGAATCTGTTGAAGAGCAAACAGTGGCCACTCTGCTTAGAGCATAGATCAAAGATCATCAAAGATGGATTTAAGACTATCATGAAAACCTTATCCAATGAAATGGACTAGCATCAATATCCATTCATTTTATTTGTTCTTTTCCTTTTCATTAGCTGTGTAAAATATTCTAAATACATTCTTATTCTACTTTTTTAGTCTTGAATTATTAGTAATGAAATACACAGCTGCTAAAAGGTCTTTTTTTGCAAATATAAATTGTAAATGAATAAAGAGTTGCCCAAGTCTTAAATGTCTATTTATTCTAAATGGTCTCTCACAGTTCTTGGCATTACCATTAAATCATTTCATTATTAACCATTCCTTTCATTCAGGAACAAAAATTCATTCATGTTAAATATTGTTTCTCAATCTGAACATGCAATAATCATGGATTTGAATCACAAAACAAGATATTTGCTGCTTAATTGAAATAAACAAATACTTATAATTTATTGACATAGAATAAGTTTGCCATTAAGGTTTAGATTTTAGAGGGTTTTTTTTAAACTGATTTGCAGAGAAGTTGCGGCAAAGAGTGGCACTTGAATTTAGCCAAGTGAGAAAACAATGGTGTAAGGAAAAGTGTGGGCCTATTGGAGCCAAATTATTACATTAAAGAAAAACACCCTTTTACTCCTATGCATTTGGCACAAGAAAAAATACCCATTGACTCTAGTGTATCTGACACAAGAAAAAAACATAAGAAAAAACTCCTATGGACACCAATACATATGAAAAAAACAGGGCAATAAAGTCCAATGGCACCAATGCATTTGACAAAATGTTACCATTTTGCATTTTTTTCTGGTTTTGAGAACTTTCATGAAATTTTTGGCAAAATGGGGCAGTTTCAGTCATCAGTCATTTTAGACTGTCAGCTCTCTTCATGTTATTTTTTTTTCATTTTTTTATTACATTTATGTGTTCATTTTGGCAATAAATTTGCACTAATATTGCATTTTTTGCCCAACAGAGGAATGGCAAGAAGAAAGCAGTAGAAAACATGACATGCAGACATACTTTATATACAAGCCTTACTGTTTACTTACAGTATACTTGTACTTTACTGGTTATTATATATTTATCTGTTCTAGCAGATTCATTAATATAAAGCTATAGCACTACATTTCCCGAGGATTAGGTTCTATACTTTGCTTTTAACCTTCAGCAATCTGAGGCTGCTTGTTGCAATTATCCTGGATTAACAAATAATTTAAACAGGCATTCAAAGCTTTTAAACCTGCAAAGCTCATTCTCATTTACATTAATAATTATCTAATTTGTTTAGAATTATGTACACAGTTCTTATAACAGCTTGAAACCATGTTTTTGGATCTATTGTATTGAATTGATATAAAATATTTGTTTTGTTTTTAACATTTCATCAATGCCCTTCACCAGGTAAGACTGCCATTTTCAAAAATTCTGATGATTTCTTACCATACAGCAGGGTTTTAAATAAGAGCTTTTGTGGTTAGCATGATTAATATTCATTTTGGTCTTCCTGCTTTTTAATTGGCCATCATAAAATTATATTTAAACAGTTTACACCTGAGATGTTTTTGTGTCGGTTCTCTGTGATTAAATTCTGGATACAATATAAAGAGATCAGCACATGTGAAACAACCAGTAAAACCAGCTCTTTATGGACTGGTAGAATGGTTAGATCTTATTTATTAACAGAGTTGTGATTTGTAGGTCAGGTAAAACTCAACCCACACACAACCCTAACCTACAAAATCTTAACTAGCACCTGACCCTAACTCACAAAATTTTTTCTCTGTAAAATATGGGGGGATTTATCAAAGTCGGAATTTGATATGATTTGTAAAAATTCAGATTAAATCCGATAAAAAATAATTGTTTTAATTTAATGGTGGCTGTACGAAAATATCGTGGCACGATCCGAAAGTTACGAAATTTTCGTATCCGAACGATCGTAAACTTTCTGACTTTCAGCGCATGATTTTGGAAGCCTCCCATAGGACTCAATGGCACTCTGCCAAAGTAAAGTCACGATACAGAAGCTTGAATAAAATTCCGATACTTTCGTACTCATTGCGACAAATACGATTTTGCCACACAAATTGTCGCAAAGCACAAAAAAGTTGCGTAATTTAATGAAAATATTGTAGAAAACACGCAAAAGTTCTAAACTTTAGAAAAAATACTAATTTTTTGTAATCAGGCCTATCGTACTTTAATGAATGGGCCCCTATATATTTAAGCACCTCTGATTCCTATACATTGAATCTTCAGGAGTAGTCCCCCCACTGAACCCCACCCAAATCCACAGTAGTCTCCCACACATCACTCTTACATCACGATAACAGAGATACTGCATAAATGCCCATATGGAGACCAATTAGCACAACTGTACTGTAATCCCATTAAAACACATAATGATATTGAAAATGTCCCCCCAGGGATGAGCAGTTCAAATAAAGTGAAATTGCCTGATTATATGAATAAAGGAACATCTTAATGTGGACGTTTTGAGAAGGCTTTGGATTCAGGCAATCAGGTATGAAAGAACTATAGCTCTTTTATGCATCAAATAGTACCTTAAGTGGCTATGAGTTGTAATCTGAAAAAATGTTCTAAGGGATGAATTAATGTATGTGAAAAGAAGGGGCTTCACTCAAATTTGTATTAAACTCTAATATATTAAATGCTGAGAGAGCATTTGTTTCACTTTGCTGTTTGAGACCTAGAGAAAACAAAGAAACTTGACAGCTAACCAGTCACATTAGATATTAAAAGGCATCTTGCTGGGTTAGACGGGTATATTGTGCTTCATCATAACCTAATGACTTGTTACTATAGTACAAATAAGCAATTGTATTGCATTAGTATTTATATTTTAGGTGTGTGTGCTAGCAATTTGCATGAGATTGTGCGTGAATTAAACCCATGTGATTGGAATGCTAATAGGCAGCTTACTTCAAAGTTGGTTCTTCTAAGGAGAACTAAAGCTCAGCAAAGCATTAGCCTAAATATGTTGCACCATATGTTTGTCTGTACCAGTCCAAGGCCACCAAATTTGATAAGCACTAAATATCTGTGCCTCCAATGATACCCCCACTAGCTGCCCATCTTCTTTTCTTTACATGCTTAGCATCCTCTGTGCTGCTGTCACTTACCCAAGCTTAGGGACCACCTCACTCTACTACAGTGTATGTACTGCTGTGAAAACATTTAAAGCATGGAACATTACCAGAGTAAAGATTACAGAGTGTGTATCCAGTTGACACAATAAATCAAAGGAGTTTTTCCCATGTTAAACTACATTCGTATGCCAGGCTATTTTATCTTGTACCATTACAGCATATTCAGATAAACTTTTTTAGGCTATAGTTATCTTTTAAGAGCCAAACTAACAAGAGGTAATTCCTCCAGCAGCCTGCAAACCCCTGTGCTACTTTGCAGTTTTTTAGGGGCAGAAAATTACTGGGTCATGGGGATACAATATAAAAGTCAGATAAAGGTAAATTGAAGGCCACTGTACTGTATATAAACCTGGTGACACATCTTAGCTAGGGTTGCCACCTGTCTGGTTTTACTCAGTTTTTAGAAGGTCTATCTGGATAAAAATTGCCTGTCCGGATTTCCAAATTTGGAAATCCGGACAGGACTCTGAAGTAAATGGCACAGCAATTAGCCTGGCCCCCTGACATCACGACACAGCCTCCGAAAAGTCACTGTGCTGCCCAGCAGAATTTCCTCTATGGTCTAAATTCTAACAGATATGTGTAAACCACCGAGGTCAGTCATGAAAACAACTACAGCAACTCTACATTTGCAAGTGATGCCCTTCCTATTTGGCTTTGCAAATTTTATATAAGGGATGCACCAAATCCAGAATTTTTTGGAAGTTTTAGGAATTGGTGTCGGCCAAACCGAATCCGAATCCTAATTAGCATTCGGAAAGGGTTAAATTTTAGGGGGAAATGTTCCCTATCCTTCCCTATCCTAATGAGCATATGTTAATTAGGATTCGGATTTGGTTTGGGATTCGGCAGAATCTATCAGGGTGGGTTCGTTGCATCCCTACTTTATATGCAGGTATGAGGCCTGTTAGCCAGAATGCTCGGTACCTGGGGTTTTCCAGATAAGGGATCTTTCCGTACTTTGGATCTCCTACTTTAAGTCTGCTAATAAAATTATTTAAACAGTAATTAAACCCAACAGGATTGTTTAGACTCCAGTAAGGATTAATTATATTTTAGGATTAATTCTTATCTTTGTAAAAATGTGAATTATTTGATTACAATGGAGTCTATGGGAGATGGCCTTTCTGTACTTCGGAACTTTCTGGATAGTGGGTTTCCAGATAAGGGGTCCGATACCTGTAATACTTTTAGGGTTCTATACCACCTATTTTTAATAATATGGATATTAAATATTATAAAATCATGTTAAATAAATAGCATCATCAAAAGTGCATTAAGTAGACCCACTCAGCCCCTAAAAGCCATCACATAACCCCACAATGGCACCAAAGTGCTCATTACTTAATGATTAATGATCAGACTAGACATACACGCCTGTGCTTCTTCTCCTGCCTTTAAATATTTCTGTGTTTCTATGTGACAAGATAACAGTGTGGGCAGTCTGGGTGGAGGAGCATCTTAAGAGGTTGCTATTGTTGCTTAAGGGCTCTGGCACATGGGGAGACTAGTCGCCCGCAACAAATCTCCTCTCAAGGCAACTTCTGCGATTTTGGGGAAACCGCGGCCCCGCGTATGCCATCCCACCGGCGTTTTACATTCTCGCCTGTGGGATGGCATTTCGGGGAGATTAGTCGCCCGCAACAAGGGAGATTTGTCGTGGGCAACTAGTCTCCCCGTGTGCCAGAGCCCTAAGACCAAGGCCACAGTTGTTTAGATAGGTTAAGCAAGATGCCTATTAGCCGTACTGTCACATAGCATATATTTTAGAGTCCATTTGAGGGAGTTCAGCATAGGAAAGACTTTGGCTTATATGTGATTTCAGTGTATTTGGAGTGAGAAGAAACGCCTATTCTCTTCAATGCATTTGGCGTAAAAAAATACCCATTGGCTCTAATGTATTTGGTGAAATGTTGCCATTTTGCACATTTTTTTTTTACTAGATGCCATCTTTGTTCTAGAGCCAATGGCTGTTATGATGCAGATATAGGTAGAAAACTCAAGGCCTTTTTCCAAGATTTTTTGTTGAGATACATGCATTTTTTTAAATAATTCATAATTACGCTAGTGTTCTGTTGATTTCTGCCATTCTGATATACCAGATGCATGATATACTGAAATCTAAACTAACAATCACTGTAATCATTTTATATAAATATTCAGGATAAAGAATATTTAGAATCCTACTCATCGATCTTATTTCAGAGGGTTACTAACCCAAATACACCAAAGTTTTCATAATTCACCCAGAATGACAGCGCTAAACTAACATTTGCGTTTATTTATTCTACTGTATTTTTAACAGTTGTCTTTGTTTCTTACCTCACTGCATTCTTCATTTACAATTGGAAAACAAGATTTCGCAGGTAGCTGCATGCATGTGGTTCACACAGACCCGTTCCTTCAGCTTTGCTTGTGTTGCATAAAAACTCACTATGCACTTTTTGACACCCATTTTGAAATGTTAATCCTTCATTCATTTTTGGAATACTAATCGTTCGTTTGGTACATCAACGTCAACCATCTTTCCAGGAACCCCAGCAGAACAACCACTAGAAATACATTCCTGTGATTCTCCAAACAATACAGCCATGTCTGCATAGAGAACGGGTATTCTTTGTATGAGGCTCATCTCAAAGTGCTGATCTACAGGTTACCCTTTGAACACACTGTGCCAATGGATCAGACATTATATGGTTGTAACTATGAGTTAGGACAAGACAAACAAATATGATATTTGGGCCTCCTGTGTAAGACAATTTTGGAATTCATAGCTGCATTAAATTTGACCTTAATTAATTCGTTTTTTTTCATTATATGCTAAACTTGCTAAACCCTCCATTTTTTACAGAAGTAAGAGAATTCACCAATGAGATTTCTGCTTTTCAGCACCCCCAGTCATCTTGGTGTTATCCTATGCACAAAGGGGGTGATTTATCAACATTAGATATAAAATTAGATTTTTTCCCATGATTTTTTAAAAAACTCCCAAATTCAAATTATGGTTTCCAAAACCCCAAAAAAACAATATTTATTAAGAACAAAATGTCCGAAAAAACTTAAATGTAAAACTTCGGCATCATGTGAGTTCATGTAGAAGCCAATGGGAGTTGTCCAAGACAAAATGTATGCGGTTTTTCAATTCAAGCCATTTTTTGAGAGTTTGCAAACTCATTAAAAATGATGGATAGAATACAAATGCCATGTAAGTTTTTTCACTGGTTTTATTTTTTAAATTCACATTTTTTTAATAAATGAGCAAAACATTTGGTGAAATTTCAAGTTTATTTGAATTGATATGCTGCATATCTATATATCTCTTGTGAGTACCCAGGCACCCAGATATCATGAATCACACAACATGTGCTGACCCCCTTTGATAGAGAGCGCACAAGGGAAAACCCCCCTAGTGTATCACCAAATGGTATAATTACAAGGTTTCAAAATCATTAAACCAATTAGCAGGAAATGTGATTAAAATGAGGTAAAACAGGTAAGGGTCCACCACAGTGCTCCCCCTATATACTCACAAACACAATGTGAGGAGCGCTTTTCAAAAGACGACTTTATCCCTCAGCAATGGCAACCCATTCAATTAATGGGTAAAAAGACAATATAAGATACCATAGAGCATTAAAATATTTAATGATGTATAAATAATTAAAACAGATGTCTACTCACAAAGCTGCTAAAAGTGCAAGTGGTAAAAATATCAAAGAGGCGATGCTCCTGGCTTCCTTCTAATCAAAGGTGGGAGCTGAGCAAACAGTTTTTATATTTATAAGTACTAGGCACCTTACTCATTTTATTGTGGTTTCCCAATACATTACATTGGAGCATTCCCAGCCACCATGAAAATACCATACTCTTCCTCTGAATATAAGAAGAATAAGTAGAATCTCACACATAATTTAAGACAGTGCTGCTTCTTTGTTGTTGTTGTTCAGTGTTAGCTTTTTTGCATGGCTAGACGTAGAAACATGAAAACAGTGAACCAAGGAAGAAGAATGAGATGTGATGATCCCAACTTCTAATGAACCATAGGTATTGTTTGTATGGGATCTGTTATCTGGAAACTCATTAGCCAGAAAGCTCTGAAATATGGGAAGGCCATCTCCCATAGACATTTTAATTAAGTCATTCAATTAATGTTAAGATTTAAGGTATGGAGATCCAAATTACAGAAAGACCCCTTTTCTGGAAAACTCCAGGTCCCAAGAAATTTGGATAACAGGTCCTATACCTGTATAACATATGTTCTGATTTCATTAAATAATCTCCATATTCTGAATTCAGTAAAAGTAACTATGGTTTTGAAACTTACAGAATTGTGTGTTTCTCTCTCTGTTCTAAAGATCAAGGTCAGTTGATTGCAAAATCTGGAAACCAAGATACGTGTCCTGCTGTACTATGAAACTTTGATATATTCTGTAGGTTTTAGCAGCTGCTTCCTGCACTAGCACGGCCATGGACACTGGATTCATTGATCAAAAAGCAGGCCTAAAATAAGATCATTTATGTTTGATCTTTTGTTTTGTAGTTTTGCATTAGAGGAAAAAAACAAGAAACACTTACCTAGACAGATATATAATAGCCAGAACACAGCTTCTGGGGTGTAAGTTTAGTGGGAGCCACTCAAGGTGCCACCCTGTGTTCCTGTGGGCTGGTCAGTCTTTATAAATGATTCTGCACCTTGCAGCACGCTGCCCAATGGCACAAAAATGGCTGAGATAAATAAGCTTGAGCCTAAATAGCATTCACTCACTTTGAATAATATATACACGTATTTGCAAATTTTTTTATTTACATGTATTAGTGTACATTTGTACTATAAAGTAGTACAGGCTGGTGGAACAAACAATACAATAAATAACTATAAATGTCTACAGTTGAAAAGTAGAACGTGCCAGATGACAAAAGTTGAAAGGATGTCCCTGCCCCATCCAACTTAGGGACAATATTTTGCAAGTCCCCTAATACCTGCATGTGAGACCAACTAACGCTAATTTTTTGTTGTAACATAAGTTCCACTCCAAAACTGCATTTCTGAATAGGATCCGACAGTGTGACTATGTGTTTATTTATTTATTATCATAAGAATTCTTTTCCACAGGAAGGTGCTATTATTTTTCCAGTTTTGTAATTTGCTTCTAATAGACCCAAAAAAGGAAATACTACAAATAGCTCTTGGCCAATAATTGCTACCTAAAAATGATCACAGGTGCACTTTTAGGTAAATACAATGGAATATGACAGTAGGGATCAACAGCCAGCCCAGTTTAATGTAAGAGCTATGAACAAGACAAAAACAAAACATATATGTTTAATCGCTGAAAGCCTATGTAATGCTTAATGTTTCAGAGCAGATATTTTAGGTGTCTGGGTACAAATACCTGTTCGAAAGAAAGAAATAATTTAATTGTTTCAAAATAGAGTGTATATAAACATATATACATATCTTATATCCGTTTTCCTGGTCAAAAAACCTTATATTCATTTATAAAGGGAAGCCTTTCAACATGAGAAACAAGTGTTACAAGGGATCAGTGTCATCTCTTACAAGTTTATTCCTCTTCTTGTATAATCTCTCACATATTCAGCAGTTTTACTGGTAAAACAACTCACACCTGTGGGCAGTAATAATATTATAAGGAAAAAGTAAAGGATAAATCATTGAGGGGTTCCAAGATGTGGGATACAGCTCAATGAGTCAGAATATTTATTTTGTACCCCTGGAACATCTTCTATAAAAGTTACTCTGGCCTGGAGAATTCCTTGAAGACTGCCAAGCATTCACAGTGTCCAAATGGGCAGATGCATGTGCAGCATAAAAACTGTGATATACTGTGATATATTGTCCATGTACCTGGCCAGCAAAAGCAGGGGATACATAGATAATCAGCAACAAGATGGCAGCACCGTGCCATTTAGGAAAGTACCCAGGCCAGCGCAATATTTATGGAAGATGGAAGACACTTGCCTGGGATGCAGGGTTAGAGTTGTCTCACTATTTAGGATGACATTCTCACCCTTCTTGAAAACTCAACCTTTCCACATGATTTTTGCTGAATTCTATCATGGCATTTATTCTTTCTCAGTCTTTTAGACTAGATCTTCACAGTTAGCCTAAAGATGGAGTTTTCTCTGTAAGTTTCATCCTTAACTACCTTAACTATTACTACTACAAGGGATGCTTCTGTTCTGGGCTTGATACAGGCCCAGACTGGCAATCTGTGGATTCTGGCCAGAGGGGCTGCTGTAAGATGCCATAGAAAGACACTATTTATTGGGCTGGTGGGGGGCTGTTTGGACATCTGTGTACTTTTTGTTTTGATTCCCAGTCTGGGCCTGGCTGGAGTTGTCATTCACTTTTGGGTTGAGTTCCACCCCCCCCCAACCAGGCAGGCGATAGCATATATAAATTACAGGCAACAATTTTTTGTTTTGTGCAAATAGCCATAGCTTCCCTAATGGAGCTTCTCCATACACAGTCTACAGAATACATTCCAGGGTCTCCAAATTTCCTCACAGATCCAATGTATATTAACCATTGCCTCAGTATACCTCCTTCCAACATTTAGGTCCCAGTCAGATAGAATTTATCACTAAAAACTTTCACAGCCCAAATGCTAAACTTCATCTCCAGGGTATGGTCTCAGGAAGCATGATACGCCTTGCCTTCTCATTCACATGGAACCATCTAGCTCACCTTTCCTATATCTTTCCCTTTTCCCTATCTCTCTTGACAAATACCCTTCACAAAAAAGGGGAAGAAAGTCCTAGTCCTGGTCTAGACCCTGTCAAATATCTTTCTGTATAGTCACAGAATTAAAACTACTACTACAACCTCATGAGACTTATTGTCACTCCTGGCCTCGCTTCCGCCCTTAAGTGTCCTTTATTCCTCTATCTATCCCTACACTCAAAGTTGCTGAAACTCAGTTATTTTAGATGTGCACTGGTGTGTTTATGGTATTGCTTCTCACTCTATGGGCTCAGCAATAACCTTTGTGTAGACCTGGTTAAAACTCTGAAGATAGTTTTCTGTGCATGGTTCTCTACTTAAACAATTATTTCCACTCCAAAGAGAACATTGGACCAGACTCACTACTGGAAACCGTCTAACAACAAGTTGCTTTCATGAGAGTGACCACCAGGTGTGTCCCCTACATTGTTGCTTTTTTCTGATTTTTTTCACCGCTGACACGGACCCTGCTTGAGCATGCGCAGTTTAAGCTGATTTCCTGCTAGCCCCAAACGGCATGCACAAGCAGGGTCCATGTTGGCAGTGAGGCCCATAGAATGTTCTCTTGAAGGGAAGATGTCGGCCAGGTACACTGCTGCAATGCTCTGCTCTTTTAGGTTGGGGTTTGCAATAGGGACAGTTTTTTTAGTTAGAGACTATGCAATAAGGGAGAGATGAGGGGGGTCAAGGCAGGCCAGTTAAGGGGGCTTTTATAGCTGGGGGGGTGTAGTTCTCCTTTAAGGGCCCAAAATTGAATTTGCTGTGGGTCCCAGTAACATCTAGTTATGCCACACCAACATATGATATACTTACAAAAAAGCAGAAAAAATAGCTAAAATATATAACATAACAATTATAATCCCACCTTGGAAATGGCCTTTATCCATTTTATGAATCTGCAAATTGGCGCTGTTTTATAATGGAAACAACTGGAGCGCTTACTCAATCAAGGCTGGAAAAAATGTTTAATCCAGACATCTTATCTCCCAGCAGCTCAAGCACAGAAACGGACTGTCATGTCTGCAGAAAAAGGATAAATACATTTATATTAAAGTTAGGAAATTTATTAAAACAGATGGTTTAATACACTGCAAAACAAATGACAGTTAACAGTGAAATATGAGTTTGATGTTTATTTTCTCGTTTTAGTTAAACACTTCTCATCCTTCAATGACTTATAATTATAGGATCTGAAGGCTTAATTAAAAACCCCAAGCATTATCAGGATTCTCCAGGCATTAGATGCCCTGCGATGTTTGCACTAGCGTCAACTTTCATTTCAGTTTTACAGAACTATCTGCTTCTTTACCATTTATTTGGCAAGAATGAACAAATGACTTTGCCTTGCCAGCAGACTCTCTTTGCCTAATGCAAACTGTTTTGAAATTAGCACTATAAGTAGCTAGCTGTAAGTGCTATTCAATATGTTTAATGTCTCGTTAATTAACCTTTCCCAGCTGTACTTCAGATACCTCACAATGAAAAGATTTATAAGACAAACAATCTGCTTTGTGATAACTCTTCTTTTTTTTTTCCTCTCCTTTTTTTTGTATAAAGTATTTTTTTTTTTTACTTTTCTTAATAGAGTCTGTTAATGTTGACCGTTGAATCTATAAAAGCAGGCATTGTAACATTCACACACCCTTTCCATTATCAGATTTCAAATGACTTAAAATATGTATCGTTCTTTGATGCAACAAAAACTCAGCGCCACAATACGTCGCTTCTGAAAAAGAAAAGGGGAATTCAAGAGATCAGTCGTTTTGTATTGTCTGTGTACATGGTAGCAGACTGCACACTTTTGCTCTGCAGGTCACTAAAACTATCTCTACCACTATAGCTCTGTTTCCTAGGACTATTTGGTGTTTATTTTGAGGCAATAATGGGTTGTCATCCAATAGAAAGGTGAGTGGGTGAATGTGCATGTTTCACCCTTAGGCTCATTAGTTAATGTAGAAGATGCAGTAGGGGCATTTGTTAGATGTACCTGATGCAGACTAGGACTAATTAATCAAGGTCCTGATAGCTAAACTCCTAAAGCAGCAAGTCTGCAGCAATTTGCAGGTTATATATAGGCATTAAGGTTGAACTTGATGGGTTTATGTCTTTTTTTAACCTAACTTACTATGTTACTATGTATATATTATCTAAGGTGCGGTAAACATGATCAGTTATTGTGCAAAATCTTTTATTATGTGGTAATTGTGATCTTATGCAAATAATTACTTAAAACAAACAAGTTACAAACTCTCCGTTGATCAAGGTGAAGACAAATCAAAACCACAAACAGGCCAACTTTATATGGTATGGCCTTATATGCATGATGCCAAAATGGCGACTCGGCAGCTCCAAGAATCATTCCCTTACTCATTTTCCAGTGCAAAAATTAGTAAAATATATAGACTGAGCAAAATGTTTTGAATATAGTTAGTTAGCCAAAAAATGGGTTCTATAAAGGCTGCCATAACACCAGAACACTACTTCCTCCTACAGCTCTCTAAGCCGTTAACAGTCTGTAAGCAATCAATGACTTGCATGGGGCCATATGGGACATTACTGTTTGGTTAGTTTGCTCAGTCTAAGGGACCGATATCGGCAGCTAGAATCGGCCCGTGAATGGGGACCTTAAGAGGTTAGAGACTGAAAGCAGGAAGTAGAGTTCTGGTTATTATGTTAGATATCTGCCCACTCCAGCCTTCATAGATTACATTTTTGCCTAACTAACTATATTACAAATATTTTTTATTTTGCACAGTCTATCCATTTTGGCCAGTTTCATTTTTACACTGAACTGTTCCTTTTATAATCATAACTGCTTACGCCCTCCTTTGCTAAGACTGCATCCAGGCCAACTCGAGAGGAGTTAAATGTTAGAAATGTGGACTCTATGGGAGATGGCCTTCCCATTGTTCTGAGCTTTCAGGATAACAGGGATCCCATACCTGAAGAGACTGTATGTAGCAGCTTGCATTGGCCTTTTAATACAACCAGACACAGACAAAGTGGATCTATGAAATAATAGAAGACGTTGCAATTTACAATACAATATGATCGTTTGGATGATTATTAATTTATAGAGCTTCATTTGTGTTTCATATAATTATAAACCAAAAGCCATGGTGGTCTCTTTTGTGTTTGCACGTTGTTATAATGCAGCAACAAGGTCCTGAGCCCAGTGGTAACATAGTAACATACAGTAGTAACATAGTAAGTTAGGTTGAACAAAGACATACGTCCATCAAGTTCAACCATAATGCCTAAATATAACCTGCCTAACTGCTAGTTTATCCAAAGGGAAGGCAGCAGTAAATAGTTTCACAAACTTGCAATGCTGCACCTTCATACAAGGTTGAGTGCAGCTAACTTGACTCTTACTACTTCTATGCATTCACCCACTTGTGGGGTAGCTGTGGAGAGAAGTTCAGTAGTGCATCTATAATAACAAGGCAAACAATGCCCAAATGTTTTGTGCACAGCACAAAAGAAAATACTACTATGTGTGACTGGGTAGCTAGCAATGCCAAATGTAATTCTGATACCAAAGAAAAGAGGATTTATTGCTAAGTAAATTTATATTATAAATAATAAACCTTAATATAGTTCCATCACAATGCAATGTGTTAAATGAAAAGTGTCCAATAGAGACCATTTCTATGTGTAAAATCCAAATTTTATAAAAGGTTACTTTATTAGTACAATTAATAAATAATTGTCTATGCACTTATCCTGTTATATATGTGATTACATTGCCATCTTTCCCATATATAATATAAACAGATGATCATTTTTGTATTATCATCTATCATATTTAAGACATCAGTACAATTAAACTCTACCTAGCTTCCAAAAAAATGTTATGTTAACTGGCTAAAGAAATTATCCACGTAATGTATTGCAATATATTCAATATATTCAACTCATGAAATAATGTGTAATAATGAGACCTTGTTTGTGATGTCAGCCAAGCCAGCATAAATTCATGTTTATCACAAACCAATTACATTGGGTTAAAATCTTGATACTCTATACTCTATTGGTACTCTATATAATGGAAAGACTCCATATCCAGAAAACCCTCTGACCCAGATAACATATCCCATATATGCAGGAACCATGTATTTTTTCAACTGTGAAAAAATGTCAGTATATTTTGTAGCTATATAGGGGCCTTTCCATTCCATTTGTTGCCTAAATCTATTCCAGTTTACAAACCAGGTCAGAAAAAGAACTGATTGACATGTAAATAGATTAATATCAATGCCCTTTCTTTATTAAACCAGTGAGCACATCATTGTGTTAAACATAAAGATCCAGTTGGATATATTTTATTGACACTGTACTCATAATGTAACAAATATTTTATTTTCTCTCTTTATTTTTCACTCTAATTAGAAAAATATAATAACAATAATATTTGTAATCATCAGTTATATACCATTTCATGGGTTCCTGTGGGTAAAAGTGAAAGTTACTGCAGAGCTTTAATACTAAGAGGAGGATGAGCTTGCGTGGGACATTCATGGCCACTGATTCAGTAGCCAGTCACTGACTAACAGGTGCTATTCTTCTCTCCAGACACGTGAGGTCAGCTCTTAGGAAAGCCATTAAACAATAGGAGTCACTATGCTTTTCAGCCTTCCTCTTTGGCCACCCAGAGGGAAGAATAAACTGAGGGATTTTATTTTGAGGAGGGGGGAGGCGATTTTTAACAAGTAAAGCGCAATGTTTAAACTTTGTATTTACTGCAGGTGTGCTCCTTGACTGCGAATGTTTAATGTGTGCTTGGTAAGCCATTCATTTTCTGTGCTGTTAAAGTGGAATGACTTATCACCTCATAAAGCAATTCGGTCGAACTCGTCCTTTCAGCAAAAGAATTTGCAAGTAGTTTCTTTTGCCCAAAACCAACAATGCATAAGAGGTATGAATATATATCAAGGCATTTTGCCTCCGTGATCAAGTCTTTTCCGTTTGTTTGTTTTACTAACCAACCCCTTTTAAACTGCATGCATTTATCATTTCAGATTGAGTTTCCGAATCATCTGTTTCGTATAGAGTAAAGCAGACCCTAGTAAAACAAAATGTATCCACAGTATGTGATTTTTAATACAAATGCTTGGTAAATTTCTGCCACAAAACCCTGGATTTTTTTGTAATAAATACAAGTAGGAAATATCAGTATAAAATGTGTACCTTTAAAATAAAGGGTTACTATAAAAAAAAGGCAAGGATCATTAAAAGAATATATTGATAGGTGTCATCAAAGTTTGCATTTTAATTCAGTTCTCACCAGACAAAAAGAAAGCATAAAGTATTCTAAATATACTGTACATGTGCAAAGAGCTTCTAAGCAATAGGTTTAACTCCTTGCTTAAGTACAGAACTGCAGCTGTGCTCTTATCTGGACAGAGGAAAGACACGAACAACAAAAGAGCCTAAGAAGCCCAAGCTGATGCATGGGAAAGCCATTGGGCGACCATTGTGGCTGCCCTTCTGCTAAGCAAATAGTTCAAACTGTTCATTCCCATCTCCCATTCTCTCCCCGGTACATTGTTTGTGCCCTTGCATTTCATTCTGCAAGGAAGATTGCTCCCTGGACTTATAAGCAAACAGTCTAGAAAAGAGCCAGCTATCCTCTTCTTTCCCCTGGAGAACTAGCATTTTTATTTCAGCTCCAAGCTGTCAAAGGACTGGAGAGTTTATGTCAGTATCCTGAATTAATTGCTCTAAGCTGGGCCATGCTGTATGTATCACCAAATGTCCACAAAATTATTGTCAATAATGTTTCCTCCAGTACAAAGTCCCAAGCTGTTCCTTCACAAAGTGTATCGCTTTAATGACGCAGACATGTGCTGAGCCCTGCCAATTTGTATTATAATTTCTTTGGGGGGGGGGGAGCAACAAAAAAAATAATCATTATTACACCGGCAATCATACTACAAGAAGCTAAATACCGGTAAAGTACTGCAGTGGAAAATAATATCCTCTGCAATGGATTTCATTGTAAAGAAACGCCACAAACTACACAACCTTCTTTATCCATACAGAATTGATGTTTTTCAGTCTATATAAGGAATTCAGTGTATAAGAGATCCCTTACTAGCTGGACAAATAGGATTACTATTAAATAATAATATAAGCTAGAATAGAATAAAGTGCTTATCTGCCAATAGGCTGTGTGTATGCTATATATTTACATTATTTATTTATTGTTCATGATACCTAATAAAGATGACTTCCTAACAATTAATATTAACTATTATTACGTGTATAATGCAGACATATGACACAAGACTTTATGAAAAAATATTTACTGAGGATTTAAGGAGGACCCAGATGTTCCTTAGTAAAATATAGAAAAAATATATATTCAGGTATGGGACCTGTTATCAAGAATGCTTGGGACCTAGGGTTTTCCAGATAAGGGTTCTTTTTGTAATTTGGATCACCTTAGTTAAGTCTATTGATAAATCATTTAAACATTAAATAAACCCAATAGGATTGTTTTGCCTCCAATAAGGATTAATTATATCTTAGTTGGAATCAAGTACAGGTACTGTTTTATTATTACAGAGAAAAAGGGAATTGATTTTTTTATTGTAATTATTTGATTAAGATGCACTCGTTGGGAGATGGCATTCCCATAATTTGGAGGCTTTTGGATAATGGATCCCAATATTTTACCAGATTATAAGTTATAATTATGTGCACAGAAGTTTATTTAATTCTATTCCAGCTACTTCAGTTATAATTTCTTTTCCCTGAAATCAAGTTACTACATCAGTTACTATGCACTATCTATGCCACTTATCATGGCGCCATTGATATACTTTGTTTTCTTCGTAATAATGAAATAAAAATTCATTAAACTTAAAACAGTAAAATTATGCCGAAACACTGGAAATCAGGCCTTGTTGCTTTTTTTTTTTTTGTTACAGAAACCCATTCAGTCGCAAATTTACAAGTAATAGATGAAGAAGAAAAAATGATCCGCTGTGTTGTTTCCATGACAGACTTACATGAGTAAGACTGAATGAGTGGGCCAGACAACAATAGCCTAACAAAGGGATAACACAATGTAGGAGGAATGAGCCACGGCCTTTTGGTGACAGAAAGGGATTTTAAGGAAGTATAATGAAATCTCATATTTATTTATGATGTTGCACTAATTAAGCTGAGGATGTTTTTTACACAACATCTAGGTAATAAAGACTTTCTTAAAATAGGGAAATGTTAGGCAGCTTTTTATAAGGCAAGTGTCACTGATAACAAATGTTATATATAATAAGTACCATTGCCAGACAATCAGGCCACCTACTGTGCACACTGCTAGATGGGAGTTGGATTCAATGTAATAAAAAAGGGATAGAATGGTGATTAGATACATGGTAAGTTTCTCCTAAAGCAGACGATTATTTCTCATACAGCCAAATTAAGAGCAGGCCGGGGGTCATAAAAACCCTTTGGAGGGCCACATCCAACAAATGGGCCTCCAGTTGGACAGCCCTGCCATAAAGCATTTGCCACTATTAGTTGGCTACCTGGCTGCCTGCAATATACTCATTTTGTGGCTTATATCACACAGTTCTCAGGGCATCTTGTAGGTACAAATACAGCTATGGGACCTTTTATCCAGAATGCTCAGGACCTGGGGTTTTCCAGATAAGGGATCTTTCCGTAATTTGTATTTTCATACCTCATGTCTAGGATTGTTTTGCCTCCAATAAGGATTAATTAGGATCAAGTACAAAGTTATGTTTTATGGCAACAGAGAAAAACAAAGTTATTCTAAAAATGTTTCAGAGCTTTCTGGATAATGGATCCCCTACATATTGCTCTCCATAACACTTTCCCTTCATTCATATACTATAAACGTAATAAATGTGATAAAAGTTGCAACGGTAAAAGTTTTTTCCTTTGCATGTGTATGTCTTTACCAAACCCATGAAAGTATTTAGCGATCCCATCTGCTAATGGAAGCTTGTGCTATTTTATAGTTTGCACGAGTGGCTATATATGGAATAAAGCTTCTTACTGAAAAAGTTGTTATCTGTGCCAAAATTATATATCAACCTTAAGCAAGTCTTTAAAAAAAATGCTTTTAAATGTTCAGTCTAATAGCTGTGAGAGAACATATACAGAATAACTGGGGAGATCTGAGGAAGCTGTGATCAGGAAAAAAAAGTGCATAAATAATAAAAATATTATTTATATTTTATTATTTATTTATTATTAATTTTTTTTTATTTTAATTCTTAATTATTAAATTAACATTTGTTAATTTTGATTCTTATTTATACACATTTTTTCCCCTTTACAACTTGGATTTCCCCAGTGGAGGCTGTAAATATAGCATGCTTGACTTTTTTGAACTGTGGGTTTAACTGGTGCAGCTAATCCAGCGTTGCAGCCAAAAGCTGGCATCAAATACAATACTCCACAAACAAATAAGCTACAGCTAAGCAATATTGCCATCAATACTGCAGTACACGATAACCAAATGCAGGCATAAAACTCCGTCATTTAGATTCCCTCTCCCCAAAAGAATTCCTTAACCCTTCTGGCTGCACATCAGGTGTTGTGGGGGGCCAATAATCCCACTGTTCAGCTAGCTCTTGCACTACTCTCTTAGTTTGTGTCCTGTCATCTTAAAATGCGACAAGATCATCATTGTTTGTACAACTTATAGCAGGGCTGCACCATAGTATAAGCAATGCCACATGAGATGGTGTAAGAACAGCTTCACATGTATTCAAAAGGACTTTGCTTACCTGCAGGTAACAAGGATCTACCTACCTCTCCCTGTATTCTATGCTGATTTGCAAAGGTTTTATCAGCTTCCTTGTTGGTTGATTTATACTGTATATTCCATCCTTGTTCTTACCTTGATTCTGTGGTTTTCCTTGTGCTTACCTTCACCTACGTTCATACAAAGATTCTTGGGCCTTGGATAATTTACCAGACTTAGCTATATAGTCCTAATGCCTGTTCATATTTATTTGTGAAATTTGGCCCGTTTGGCATGTGACCTACCTTAATTAGGCTTTTTCACTTTTTGCTATATATATCACATGTCCTGGCTTCCCAATTCCATGGGCTCGGTAAAAGCGATAACGGGTTATGTAATAAAAGGCATTAAGTTTGCCCAGGAGCAGAAACCCATCGCAACCAATCAGCAGGCAGCATTTACTGATCACCTGCTTAAAAGCAATTATCTTATTGGTAGCTATGGGTTACTGCTCCTGGGCAAACTTAGTGTCTTTTAGGGTAGAGGATTACTTATGGTCCCTATCCAGTCAACCTACATCTACTCCGTTACTGCTCTGAAGTATCCAGGATTATATCTAGAAACTCCTACTCCAAATGAAGGTATTGTGTCATGAAACTATAACAGAATATAACATTAAATTCTAATTTTGCTGAACCTTTGCAAGTCAGGTAATGATGAGGGGGCTTTAGTGACTAAACCAGGGGAACTGGAGGACAGTCAAATAAAAAGAACAATTAGTGGGTAATAAATTGGTTGTTATACATGCAGTATCTGTGTTTAATATACATGCACATAAGGCATATGCAAGATTGGAAAATGTGCCAAGAATACATTGGCAAGTTAGAAAGTTCACATGATCCTTTTACCTAAATAGCCAGCTAACCAGCATGGCAAAACTGCAATAAGAAGCAAGAAACTGTAAGTTTATGGCACACTCTAGAAAGCTTTGACAGACTGCAATCATGATGACGGTCTCCACGTGCCATCTTCTGACCCTCGGTTCATCTCCATAAGAGTTTACTGAGCGGAGGGTCTACAAAAGAAGAAGTATCTGACAGTACCAAAGGCAGCGAAAAAACATCAAGCAAAACCAAAAGAATGATGTGACCCTTAGACTTATCTTGGATCAAGTCACTGGATACTTTTGTAAGTCTATGATCAATAGAATGTTGTGGGTGGAGGCCAGACTGTTCAGAGACAAGAGAGTTAACAGACAAAGTAAATCAAACAATCGTAAATAATTCTTTCAGGAAATCTGGAAGCCAATGAGAGGACTGTAACCGGAAGATAATTGGAGAGGCATGTGGGGTCAGACAAGTGTTTCTTGAGGACTGGAGTTACAAGAATTATATTTAAAAGTGATTATTGGAACAATGACAGAAGAGGTGACAGAGAGTTGCCAGTAGGTAGTAATCTTGCCTGTAACATCATCTAGTCTGTGCCTTTCACCTTCCATTTAGTACAATAGCCATTCACAATCTGTATGTAATGTTATGATCTTAAAGAGGTGAAGCTGTTATGGAAGAAAAATATTCAGCCAGTGACATATCTATCAAAGCGATGTTTCAACAGTAGTAGCTTCTGAGCAAAACATGGCCCAGGAATCTGATATATACATGTATTTCATGTAAGTGGAAAAGCTGTACTACAGTTTTCAAACAGGAGTACAGTATATTGTCAACGGCTTGGAATTACAAAGGTAAACAATCAAATTTATTTGATTGTAATTGTAAACACTACAATCTTAATTGGGAAACTTGCTGTACTCAAATACCCTTGGAGCCTGTGAGAGTCATTTCCATTTGCAATTCCTATGATGCATTAGAGAGAATATAGCTTTATTCTTTTCACCCATCTGCCAGGGGTTCCCCAGTTCTTATAAGTTAAAATGGAAGTGCCAGCCAGAAGTTTCCACAACTGTAATCTTCTCCATTTAGGGGTTCTATTTATATTAAATGTGACCTTATAGATGGAAAAGTAGTTAATCAGTTTAGCCCTTGGCACATTACCTGAAACATACAGGTATGGGTAAACACAGAGGCTTCTAAGAGGTGAACACTGAATGAGTATATTGGCAAATCCATTCATTTGGAAAGATCACGGAACAAAGCAGATCTCATAGTTCAGCTCCAAGGTAACAACTGGATGTAATGGAGGAACAGCCCAATGAAAACATCACCCTACACTATGTTCCAGCCTTTCCAATCAATCTCATTATGTTATGATCTGATATCAATCATGGTGGGCATAAGCACTACTCAACCAAGAGTACCTATATTGACAATAAATATCCAGGGTTGGACTGGCCTGCCAGAGTACCAGAGCATCACCCAGTGGGCCCAGGACCTAGTGTGCCCCAGTCTTCGACAATTCTTACCAGCCCTTTCTATGAGCATATAACGTCTATAACATTTTCCACTGTCTCATCTAATTGTTGGGAGAGTTGGCCCTGGATGTCATGTTCTCTGGTGGTCCCTAGGAGACCCAGCGACCCTGTGACATTATCAATATATCTGCTTGTGTAAGGCCAGATTACCTTACCAGTGCTTCCCTGGCTTTACCAACCTCCATGTGTGGGCGGAGTTTCAATATATTATTGCCAGTATGGGTCTGCTTCCCTCAATAACTGAGTATAGGGAAAATGTGCACCCTGGATATTAGCCTATTCTGTATGGCACTCACATTTGTAAATACACATTCATGAAACATGAGATTTCAGATATATACAATGTTGCCTATATCCCTAACTGGTGTGGGATGTCCACATTACATATTGTTTGGTTTGTTATGGTTACATGGCTGCCATGGTTCTCTTTTTCTACTCACAGTGTGTAAATATACCTCAGGTATGTAAATATATTTATATGAGCATTGGTTATATTTTATAAATTACATTACGAGAAGGGAAAGTCAGGCTTTCTTGTTTAATATTTTGACAAAATTAAATTTAAATAAATATTTTACATAACATTGACTTGAATTAAGTTGTCGTAGTGTTATGATGACCCATCCATCTGCAGACAGAACAAACATTAAGCCAATAGGTTTTTAAACAATTTTATTGCAAAGATGAATTTGTGCCAAATTGTTTTTCTCTGTATTGCACTTAAAAAAAACAAATAAACAGGTAAATATTACACTGTTTGCCTAAAAGAAAGAGTTTATATTCACTTTAACATTCCATAGATTTCCAGTTACACATATCACCATTGGTTATTCTGACTGATTGAATGAATCGTATTGTAACAACCTTGATTACCCCGAGCTGGGCACTTCTCTAGCCCTAAGAGTTGCTCTTCCCATGAACACAATGCTGGTCTGGGCTTAAACGAATGTGAATTTATCAAGGCAAGGAGGATGTCATCCGCAGTGAGTGATTTATGTACAGCAGCTAAACCACCGCTGGCTTTTATATGGCACCGTGATCTCATATTTTAAGAGATATGTGTGAACATTTCCACTTCTATGCTATATGACATGAGAATTTTACTGCTCATTTGAACTTCCTCCTGCTTTATAATCAGTTAGGGAAAAGGGTAGAGAGAATATTCTTCCCCAACCAGCTTCATATTAAAGTAAGGTGTCCTAAATTCAGGATAAAGGTATATTTCCTTACAGCTCAATACGACATTATTCTTGAGCTGCAAATGCAATAATCACACAAATATGCTTGTGGTCTTACAGCATGTTGAGAGAATATAAATACATACAAGCCCCCCCCCCACCAAGTGGAGATAAAGATGAGAGTTATATGTACTCTGTATCAGGGGGCGGAATACATAATGCAGAGACAGCTCTAGGCACATCATGCTATGGAGTATATAGCTTGAATAAGGGCTTCCATGAGTAATTAGTGGGTTCCATACTGCTGAGTTTGCAGGGACCTCCCAATTATTAGCCTACCAGACTCTTGGACCCCTTGGGTGGCAGGCCCTGGCTACAAGAAGAACAGTGTGCCTTGAAAAAGAAATACCTTTGACTGTGCATAATAACACCCCTTATATGACATAACCATGTCTCATTAAGCCCAAACACCTTCCATGATCCAACCACCCACTCCCAAACAAGTCCCTCCCTCTGTAATTGTGCCTTTTTCTTGGGGACCCCTTTGCCATGGGGCCTCGGACTAGAGTACCCCCTGTTACTCCAGATGTCACCCCTGGCTTCAGTATTGGTTCTGATTGAACGGGCAGGGTTTTAGGGTATATATATTTAACATTATTTGGCTAAAATTGAGTCTATGGGAGATGGCCTTTCCATAATTCGGAACTCTCTGGATAACTGGTTTCTGGATAACGAATCCCATACCTGTATATTGGATTTTAGATAGCTACAATTCAATTATTAGATTAGATCTAGCCATTATCTATCTATTAAGACACAAGATGCCATTTCTAAGATCACTTTTGATACAGCAGTGACATCACAAATGATGACATCACAAGGCACCGTTTATAAGGACCTATCTTGCAGATTACACATGGCGTCTGTATTTTATACAGAGTAGGACACAGACTGCCTACACACCTTTGCTTTTCAAAAGTTAAAGTTTAACTGCTGAGCATTTCCACGCCTGAGTAATGCAGTAACTGCGAAACAGTGAATCCAATACAATTAGCCATTTGGTTGCACAGAAAAGATTATTTTGATCTTCTCGCCGAAGGAAGGATTTTTTTCCTTTCTTTCTTTTTTTTCTGAAATAACATTTCCAAAGCTCCGGTACTTGCAGAAATAATAAACCAATTTATATACCGGTAGAAGGCCGACATCATGAGTGGCTTTGTGTAAATTTTTCACTTGACTTTTCATTATCTGCCTGAAGAAAATCAATCTATATGTATGGGATCATCTTCGAATTCAAGAGATAAAAGCTAAAACAAATGCGCTTTGCATATCCCAAAGCTAAATGTCTCAGTGTTTCATTCTATATTTTGTTTTGTTTTTTTTCTCCCAATGCCGCAGCAATGCCAATAATTTTTGCAAAGCAAAACGAGTGTAACAGTTTGTATGTTTTGTGTTTGCTTATGTGCTGGAAATATTGATCCAGTAAAATGGTGCTTGTTAATAAGTAACTGAAGGCAGAAACCACTTCTGTCACCCGTGCCTTATTCTTCCTGGGGTGCAAACAGCATCCTAGTTCTCTTATTTTCTTACCTCCGTGACACATAACAGTTACAAATAGATCTAATTGCATTGGGCACCATATAGAATGACAATTATTCAATAATCCCACCTTTAGCACGTGTCACCTTGTGATTAATGCTTTGTGGGATTGTTTAGTTTATGTTGAATTTTAGCCCAGGGCTTTCAGTCACTTTTTGAAATATAATAAATATCAGTTTTGTAAGGGGATGCACACAATGTGTGTGCTGTAGTCATAAAAAGATGCTCAGCTGTACAGCATGCAGTGAAATGATTGTATATGGGCAATGTACTGTGAATTAGGTGAAATCTGATCGACCCGTGCTACAGATCTGAACAAAGTACAAGTTAGTCCTTAGAAACACAATACAGCACTCCTACAGCGTGTACAGGAATAATTGCATGTTTACAGCAATCACCGACTTAAGATGTGACTTGGGAAAGATAAAACAAACCAATTTCTTGCTCCATATAATGCTTTAAAGGAAAAGTATAGGTGAAAAATGTTTGGCTTAAAGAGTTGCTGTCAATGAAAGGTTACAAGTTGGCACCAAAAAAAAGCTTTGAAATTGTGTATTGTGGACCAGTATTTGAAAAATACTGTTTATTTTCATTTGGAAAAAGTACAGGAAGATTTAGTTAGAATGGAGACATGCTGGTCATGTGACCATGTCTGTGGCCAAAAATGTTAATCCTGTTACATCTATTTTTTGACTGGATTTTATAAGAAACAGTAAGCAGCATAACAAAGGTTGCAATATTTGCACCAGGTCTAGTAGCCTATAGCATTGCAGCCAGTGAGCATGTAGCAGTTGCTGGACATCTTAAAGAAAATATAAACCCTACATTTTCCTATTATATACAGGTTGGGCACATCTCCCCCAACCAAACCACACCATTTGTACTGCATATATCCCCTCCATTTGCCAGCACCTTCACATTTTCCTAAAACAAATAGAAGCTTTCACCTGACGGTCATATTCCCTCTGACATCATCAGTGACATTTACATCTGCAAACAGCACATGTGCTCTGTAAAGTTCAAGCAATGAAGAATGCAGGCTTACACAGGCAGATTTGCTTTTTTGATAAAAAAAAAAAAAAAGTCCTGTTTGAATTGTGCCCTGTAACGGTTAAACTGATATCAGGAGGGGAGGTTAGTTGATAAAACATGTTTCTACAGCAGAACGCACAGCTAGAGCAGAGTTTCTAAGGAAACCAGCAGTGCCATCTCTTCATTGGCTGCTAGACTGGAGGGTGTGTTTGGTAACCTGAGGTGAGAAGAACTGAGCATGCTCAGTAGCCAAGAGTCAAAGCTGAGTGAGTGAGTTACAGGAGGAGAAGAAATCCGAAGGGATTAAGTGGATGCTGCAGTCTTACTATTAACATTTGAACAACAGGAGTGGAAGGTATTTAAATATTTCAAAGAGGCTGTTCATTGATTCAATTTTTTGTGGGGGGGGGTTATATGTATGTTAAATAACACAAATTAGTCTTTACCACATTTCTAGACCTGAAAACCCTGGCTTATCTATTATATTACCCCATAGGAGTCATAAGAGTGCTGCATTCAGTATTTGAAAGTCTCCAGATTCCTAATTTAAATGACACTATTTCAACTCATAGAGAACTGGCTGAACAATACTTTACATTGAGTGGTGGAAAACGAAACATTTTTTAATTGGACCATGTAGTTAGTGGAGTACCGCAGGGGTCAGTCCTCGGGCCTTTGCTTTTTAACTTGTTTATTAATGACCTGGAGGTGGGCATAGACAGTACTGTTTCTATTTTTGCTGATGACACTAAATTGTGCAAAACTATAAGTTCCATGCAGGATGCTGCCGCTTTGCAGAGCGATTTGACAAAACTGGGCAGCAAATTGGAAAATTTAATGTGCAAATTTAGGCACTTTGGTAAAAGTAATATAAATATGAGCTATCTACTAAATGGTAGTGTGTTGGGGGGATCCTTAATGGAAAAGGATCTGAGTAGTTTTGTAGATAATAAGGTGTCTAATGCCAGGCAGTGTCATTCTGTGGCTACTAAAGCAAATAAAGTGCTGTCTTGTATAAAAAAGGGCATTGACTCAAGGGATGAAAACATAATTTTGCCCCTTTATAGGTCCCTGATAAGGCCTCACCTTGAGTATGCGGTGCAGTTTTGGGCTCCAGTCCTTAAGAAGGATATTAATGAGCTGGAGAGAGTGCAGAGACTGCAACTAAACTGGTTAAGGGGATGGAAGATTTAAACTATGAGGTGAGACTGTCGAGGTTGGGGTTGTTTTCTCTGGAAAAGAGGCGCTTGCGAGGGGACATGATTACTCTGTACAAGTACATTAGAGGGGATTATAGGTAGATAGGGGGTTTTCTTTTTTTCCATAAAAACTATCAGCACACCAGAGGCCCCCCCTTTAGATGGAACGGAGCTTCCATTTGAAGCAGCGTAGATATTTTTTTACAGTGAGGTTGGGGAATGCCCTAGTGATGCTGTGATGGCAGATTCCTTTAATGCCTTAAAAGATGCTTGGATAATATTTTGAAGCATAATATTCAAGCCTATGGGATCCGTTGCAATTAGTATCGATGTTGGTATATATAGTTTATGCACAGTATGTGAGTGTATAGATATGTCAGGGTAGGTTTATGTGTGTGCTGGGTTTACTAGGAAGGGCTGAAGTTTATGAACTCTGGTCTTTTTTCAACCCAACTTGGGTTTGGAAAATATAAAATGTATTATAAAAAGAGAAGATAACCCTTAATATTTCAAGAGAAATCTGGCTTTCTGGAATCTTTAGACAATCCTTTTCTGGGGCAAAGAACTTCACTTATGCACAGTGCACACTTTGGGGCAAAATGAAAAGTGCAAAAAATATGGTAACTGCTTTTTGCATTTTGCACCCTGCCCAGAAGTAGCAATAACCAAATGTTTGAAATGTATTGACCATTGCTGCATAAACATATATATACCCCCTGAAGCAGGAAGGGAGAGATGGGAGAGCGGAGAGGAATGATGTCAGTGCAAGCAGCATATTGGCATAACCAAATGGACGTAGTTTCGCCCTTGTTGTCACAAAATAGGTGTAGGCATTCCCCTTATGTCACAATATTGACATGTACATTTACCATGATGTCACAACATGGGTATGTCTTTGTCTTTTGAACTTAGAAATTTGCAGAACATTCATAGCTTTGCTCTTCCCCAGCTTGTCTCCCCAGAAACAGACCAGCATCTATTATCCATATTACTGCCCGTGTCCAGTCCCACTGATGTGACTGAGCTAGTCTGAATGCCAGCCATCACTTAGTCTCAGCAGCAGCAACCTGGCTGCATATCCGCCATTGTATCTGCTGTCTGCTTGCCTTTGCTCACTCGTGCATGGAGCTTGTTCCTCAGTGAGCCATGCCATGACAGATAGGGTCAGATAAGATAGCAAATGTATCATTACAGGCTTGAGATTAAGAGAAGGTTGCAGTGATCTGCTTGTTTGGTGCAATTTAACTTCTTTCTGACATGGGCCCATTCTCTAATAGACAATACATTTGAGGGGTGAATTTTAATAAAAGTGAAGTCTGTGGAGCTCATCGACAACATAGAAATGCTTGGGAGGGCTTCATCTGGTCCATAGGCCTCCTATTAGACAGCCCTGCTCTTTTTCCTGGTACTTCCAATATGGCTGTGATCCACAACAAAACAATAAATATTTATGTATTTCAACATTTGGCCATTCTGTTTTATAAGTGAAATTTGTGCAATTGGGGTAATTTGTCCATAAAAGTTTTGTCCATAAAGGATTCCATTTTGTGTTAGAACATGTGGTTTGAGCAAAAAAATCTGATTGGTTGGTGACCACCCGTGCAACCACTGGCTGCTTCTCTACTAACCAATCTGTCAGTGGACAGGGCTAACTATGGCCACCATCAGGGGGAGAGGGGGGTTCAGGGAATTCTGCTTCAGAAGGAGGCCCGGCCACATTACTAAAGTTACACAAATTGCATAAGTTATGTATGAAACGTAGGCAATTTACTTAACTTCCATAAAAACTGCCTAGTCTTTACGTAACCAACCTAGAAATTTGAGTAACTTGCATATCAAGCTTAAGACAGTACAGAGATCCTTAACAAGGGCAGGCAGGGGCAAACTCCACTGACCCCCAATGAATTAACTTCTATTGCCCCCAAATAAACTGACTGATTTATTAGCACATTAAGGAACTATTTTATTAACTATTATAGAGTAATGTCAGCTGTTTATATTGGGAGCCATTTTACTGAATTATATGAGCATCTCCTTCATGAACTTTCCAGCAGTGGGAATGACTGGTTAGTGGGCCCTACAGAAACATCATTGGGCCTCTAAGCTTACACAATTGGTGTAACTGGAACAATAAAAAGAGCAGACCCTACAGCTATAGGGGGCCTAGGAGTTATGCATGTGGGCTGTGCTATTTTATGTAACTAAGCTTCAAGTTTTAATGCTTTCTTATCTCTCCCACTCTCATTGCCAAATCTTAAAGCAGCATTGTAATTAATGGACCTTTCAGATAAAGGTTTATTGTTGTGGGATGTTGGTTCTGATTCCAAGGCTAAGGACCCACGGAGTGGTCGCCTGCGATAGATCTATGTTACTGCAGGTTACTAACCACTCCAAAATGGCTTTCCACCGGCAACAATAGGAGTCGCTTTGCATCACTTCAGTTTTTCAAAGTCACACAAAGTTGCCTGCAGGAGGACATTTCACAAGACTTCGGAATACTGAAGCGATGTGTTGGCTTTTCCACCTGCGACTGATACTGTTGTTGGTGGAAAGGCAATTAAGAGTGGTTAGTCGCCCTTGATAGCAGAGATCTATTGTGGGTGACTAAACTGCTCCGTGGGTCCTTAGCCTAAAGGCCATGGCCCAGGGGGAGATTAGTAACCCACGGTTAAATCTCTGCTAGTGAGGGTTACTAATCTCCCCAAAATGCCATCCCATTGCCAGTAAAGTGAATCGCTGGTGGGAAGTCACACAAAGTTTCCCGCAGGAGGCCCTTTCTGCATATAGCCATCTTACAGCTATTATTCCAGCCACATAATTAAGACACGGCTGCTGTATTTATTTCTGTAAGGCCAAAAGGAAATGGGGCTTACCACTTTCATGCTGAAATCAATCTTATTTATTCTGGGGACTGTATCACTTGTAAGACATGGACTTTAGTTAGTCAGTTAAAAGTTAAAATAATCTGGCCAATACGAATCCTAATTAAGGGTAACTGCCCCTCCGAGCATTACTAGTACCAGAAGCATTTAGCCATAGTTACAAGAAGTCCATATTGCAAAGGAAAAAGCTTTTCCCCATCACACGAGCAATAGTCATATTGGACAGCAATTACATTCTTCTATAAAAGCAATATTTATCAAAGTATTTTT